>NW_015373891.1:1121604-1182322 GCF_001272555.1 Dufourea novaeangliae | reverse complement strand
GAAAGAGCGTCCTAGCACTTGATATTGAGAATTGCTGAAACTTATGTCAAATTAACATTCAATTTAATATTTATTTCCGTACTTGGAATAAATTTACAAAGTAGTAGGAGACCTTTCTCTTACGTTACTTTTTCCTCTAATAGAAGCAGAGTTTGCACGTGGGTGTACATACACCTGAATAGCCAATCTAGCGTTCGTTCAATTTGATCGCGTTACTCCGAAGCTTCTTCCCCACCGTGGCGCGTTTTCCATCGATCTATCGAAGTTGTGCAAGTGTCTGGAACGCGTACGGGACGCGGTTACGCGATCTCCCGGTTGAATTCACGCGTCCTTAATTCCCTTAATTCCGTTCGGTAAAAACATCCGCGTCCCCGTAATTTCTCTATGAGACAATTTTTCTCTCTCTATCTCTCGATGATTGCACGTCGTTCACTGGAAGGTAGATACCGACCATTAGAGGCGAGGACAGCATTGTATCCGTGGAGAACAAAGTCTGTTTTTGCGGTGGATATCGCTCGGCCTTGGGCGAACGTGTGTCTCGTCTAATTCCCGCGGTCCTTGGAATAAAAGTATGATAATAAATTCCGCCCGTGTTCAGCATCGTCGTGCTAATATTTGATTTTCATAGGTATCTGCACGACCACCGACGTGGACACGCTCCTGTATCACATGAACAACGCTAGGTACCTTCGCGAGCTCGATTTCGCCAGGGCGGACTTTTATGAGAGGACGAGCCTGTATCGTGAGATATGCTCCCAGGGATCGGGCGTTGTGCAGGGGGCCGCGACGATTCGATATCGTCGGTTCGTCAAGCCTCTGACCATCTTTAAAATTACGTCCAAGGTAGGCGAAACACTAGTGAATTGTAATTGAGTCATTCACGATGTTTTGATGTGTTTTTGTAATATGCATATAGCGAAGAAGTAATAATAATGTAGAATGATTCGAGTGAATGTAATTTATTGAAAATAATGGAAGTTACATAATTCATCGCGTGAATTCCTCCGTATGAGAAGTCGTTTTCCTTTAAGTTTTGGAAAATCATGTTCGAATCGTTTTCAATGGCCTAATATTCGTGGTAAGAAAGATGGGATTCAAATCACCTCTCATTTCCGGGTCCTCCAACATTTTTGTTACACCATGTAGAGTCCATGTATGTATATCGATACAGAATACAAGAAATTATCGACTGTACTGTGGATTCAAAGATATTTTTATTTTGTACACATCTAAAGCCTCTAAAAAAAATTGATTCATAAATAAAGAAATTTCTATTGATTTCCGTTCCCATAAAATAAATGTGGAAACATTTTATGCAATAAGAATTCCATGCCACTTGCAATACTGATACTTTGTCTCATCGTTAATCCGCGAGTCACGTTCGGTTGGACTCTGACCCATTGTTTTGAGAAACCTGAAGATATTTTTATTGCTTCGTCGTTAGGTAACACCACTACTCGCGAGAACAATCAACATTTATTTCCGATAAGTTCTCGGAACAGCGATAAAAGCTGCTCCTCTTCCGTCGCCGTTTCGCGAACGATCCTTCGGCGAGGATAAAAGTGAACGAGCAAACGAAATCGTTGACTCTCACCGTGCAAATCTGAGAAGCAAATCATCACCTTCCTGTGCGGTTCCAGCGTTATCGGTATCAATTACCGAGCGCGATAGATAGCGTTGATCAGGCATTACGGTTTCGTATGTACGAGACGACCTTATGACGCACAGCAATGAGGATGTGCATTCTATCCTTCTCGCGATCGATTTTACTGCTGTGCACACGGAATGGAAAATTAAAGTTAATTAGACGATTTGTCGTTAAACAGTCAATTATTCCTTACACACTGGACATTTGAATGTCTTTTCATAAAACACGTTCGAATCAGTCACCTAATAATGTACCAACAGTCATCGAACATCTCATGAATATAGATGAGAATAATTATGAATTAACAACAGAGGAAACGGTGCATGTGCATCGAATATTCTGTATGTATAATTGGAACAACGTCAAATGACCGTTCCAAGCTTTCGATTAGCCAAGAATTAGCTTCATCTTCTTGCTCTATCAATCCTGTCATAATCTTGATCAGACTTTACGAAGCAACAACTGTTAACAGATATACTTACCATTCTCTCAAAATATCGATCCTTCCAGATTATATACTGGGACGAGAAGTCTGTGTTCATGGAGCACCGGTTCATCACTCCTAACGACGGTTTCATCAGGGCCATCGCGATCTGTAGACAGAGGCTGTTGGACTGTAGCGCCGAGGCTGTGATTGGGTCCCTGATGGAACGAGGTGTCAAGCAGACTGGTAACGTCGAGGCAGGCGTCATTCAGGTACACAATTTATTTCGATTAGAAAGTTCTCGTGATACTGTAAATCGAGGGTAATTTTGTCCTAAAGTTAGAAAATGATCATTTTCGATTTTGCAGCTCCTTTGTAGGTATTTTTACCTGAAATATCATTACGAAAATAATAAATTTTTGACTTGGGACAAATTTACCCCAACTTACGGTCGACAAAAGATGGTTCATCGAACCTTTCACGTCACGTTCGTATAAATTAATATCGAATGGTACGTTGCAGACACCGCACGTCAGGCCTGAAATACCGCCGGAAGTCGCCAGGTGGCTGGAGAGTAACGAAATCTCGTCTGCGCTTCTTCGTCAGACCCCAGCGGTCACGACCACCTGCTGACAAAGGGAGGACACGCCTTCCACCGCGAACGGCGTCGTTTCCGCTTCAGTCTATGCGACCACGACGGTATAAAGTCGAGCGCGCGTGTATATCGATGGATTTCTCGGTTCTTGGACGCATTCACGAGACACAGTATTCGAATTAATTCTTCAGGACAACGGGGGTACACGAATGATATTGTTACGCTTAAAGCTATTACCGATCGTCAACCCGTTCGTCCGTGTTCGAAAACAGTGATTGTTAGATAACCAATGGGACGCGTAAACGTATACACGGTGTCGAAGAAAGTACCTTCCGATCGATGGGAAACAAAAAGAAAATATATATATATATATATATACACACATGTACAGAGAGTACAAAAAAAAGAGAGATAGAAGCGAATCTATTTTGCTAGACGATGGTGTGTGGTTTCCGGTCCGTGGACGTTCGTTCCGAATACAAGCCCGAAGAGAATGTTCGTCTTCGGGTGATTCGATGGATTCCGTTACGATAACTGTTCACGAAAGTCTGCCGGCGATCATGGAACGGTGCGCCAGAATGACTCTGAAAGAAGCTTCCCACCGAGATCGCCGTGATCCCGCTGCAACGGAGCTTTCGAAGCTTGAAGAATCGCTTTTGTTGAATATTCTTTGTTACGAATGATCGCGACTCGCGGTGACGTTATTTACATTTTTTTATTGTGTACTAGATTGGCGTCGGTAACGACTCTTTCGATAACAGAGGCCCTGTTCTGACGTGACATTTTTCAGAGGCCTTGTTCAGACGTAACGTTTTTCAGAGTCGTGACCTCTAGTTCCGCGGCGACCTGTTCGCATAATCGGTGATTGCAACGTGACGAAAAATTCAACTGTTACGTGTTCTTGTATTATTCCATGAAATGATACCCTAGATTACGTAATTTCAGATTTTCTTTTCGGAAAAACTAGACGACGACTAGACGATAGGGTATGGACGGTTCCATTGATTTTACAGATTTATCAGATAACCAAGAAAATTCGTGCCGGTTTAATTAATAGAGATAAATGATACGGAAAGTCCGTTAATGATTGGATTCAAGGTTTGGATCAAATAATACTTTTCCCGAACGATCTAACATCTTCTCTATTCCGTTGGTATAAAAGTTTTTCTCTCTGGTATCAAAAAAGTGCTTTAACTCTCGTTCGATGTCTTATCGATTTTGGAATCATCGATTTTATAAATGGTTGTCTGTTGCCAAGAAAAGATGGTACTTTGAAGACACGATATCTAGGGAATATGGGGGATGGTTAAATTGGGCCCTGGCCCCCATTTTGAATTCATAAAGTAAATAAGCCCGAATAATTAACTTCGACATAGTCATACTGGGATTACTTTCTTAAAACTTTAAATTATTAATTTCCATACATGTTGTACACCAGTAAATTCTCTGTTAAATAAGTTTTTGTTAAAGCATACCTAACCACACTTTTAATTGACAGAATGTGCACACGTACAGATTGACAATGACTAAGCCTGGAAACGGCACGAACTTTCTTGATCACCTGACATGTATCGTATTGACCGTTAAAATAATGTCTAAAAAAAGATTGTAGAATTAAATGGAGTCGTTTGTATTATTAGGTTGAGTCATAAGTAACTTCCGCTGTTCTTTTTGAAATTAATGTATATTTAAGGCGTTTTAACAATTAATATCAATCTATGGAACGTTCCTCGTTACTTCTAAGCTTAATTATTGATGTACACTTTAACTAATCCTATGACCATTGCTATTTAATTGTCATTTAGTAATTATTTTAGTGCCTCTAAAGAAAAATTATTTCTGACTCGACTTAATAGATACCGTGCTGTTAAAATCGTGATGTCTAAAAAAAAATAGACAATTGTGGAATTAAATGAAATCGTTCATACTGCTTTCCATAGTCGAAATTGTCAGAGTGGGCCCCCGCCACGCCGCTGTTTCCTCCGTAACAGTTGAAACCCCACGGTTTCGAATTAATTTTATGCGGTCTCGAGGTTCACGTTACACAATACGCGTGGCAGCGGTCTTTGCTTTCTACACGATTCACTCGCATGGTCTAGATCACCGTGTCCGAACAGGACCAAAGTCGAATCGCGCGCGTTACGCTGTATTTGCGGGACGGCAGAAATGTAACAATATATCTGTTTTACAAATTTTGTCGAGACACAGAGCTGTTTATATTTCTATAATACATTGCACTGGTGCGTGCCTTTCACGTAAAGTCGCGATGGATAATCGCCTTCCTCGCGATTACGGCGTGTGACATTTTCATTTTTTTTGATTCGGTCATCTCTTTACCCGTAGAATGTGTTCCGGTCGTGCGACAAGCAACCGAATTGTAAATTCTATTGAAATTCATTTTACCGGCGCCATTTCACGAAGATCTGTAATGTGTCCCCTACCGAATTTCGAATTGAATCCGCATCGTAGTTTGGGTCATTAAGTAGTTGACAAATTTTAGCAACTTCTCGACAGCTCCTAGCATTTGTGCACGTACGCATGTGGAGATGTTATACTTCTAGGTAATAATAACCGTCACTGTGTCAGATAATATTGTGTTGATAATCATGTCATTGACATACCCACTGTCCAAGAGATGTAAAAAATAAAATATACTTTAGATGGTTAACGAGTGGTTTTTGTTTAAACTGTCACTTCCGCCCGCCTTCTAGTCGTTTCGATACGGTTCGAGCGTTACAATATGGCAGCCCTTCGGCGACACGGAATTCTACATTTGCAATTTTATTTCAGGAATGAGTCGACGGTACAATCCTGTTAGTAGTCATGCATACGTAATGGTTGTTTGAATATTTCATGAAAAGTTTACGGCCTAAGTATGCCTGTGACCTTTGTACTTGGATTCACGCGTCAGTCCCAAGTTTTCGTACATATTACAATACAAATTTGTAATTCTTCGATCCGTGTTATAAATCGAACTGAAACTGCATTATCGTTTTACGTGTTTCTTCGTAATTCTAGACTATTGAGAAACAGTCTGACGAGTAAAGACTTGGAGCACCGTTGAGGGCGTACATCACCCTAGGGCGTCTGAAGATAGATTAAATTTTCGAAATTTTTTTCATGGGTAATTATTAAATGAAAATATTGCAGTTCTCAAGAGATGTAACTGTAGCCTTTAGCATTAACGTTGTAAACTTACGAAAAAGCATCCACTTTATAAAATTTAAAAGATCCGCTTCAAAGTATGGAGCAACACTATACATATGTTCCGTTCATGTATTTACCTCGTATTTCCATCGTGCAAATTCACCTATTTAATTCTCGACGCAAATAACAATATTTATACGATGACGCTGTATTATGATTTACAACGACATCGACTAGCTTCTCGAAAACATTCGGTTCGAAACGAACGAACAATTAATATAGTATCAAAAAGTATTGCGTGCACATAGTGGTTACAGCGAACACGAGTACGACAGGTTTGAATTATAAGAATTACAAGTAAACGGACACGTAGCTGACGTGTGATGCATTTATTTACGGGAATCTTATTTATTCTCATCGTAATTATGCTCTAAAAAGTAATTTTTATGACTTACGGACTGACCTAGTACTTTGAACGGGCCGAATACTCTCTGAACGGAGCGAACGAAACACCGTCGTCGTACGATACAAATGAAACTTGGATGGACGAGGAACCGGTTACGTCTTCGGTGTAGTAAGAAGCGACTTGACTGTTTGGAATTTCACTGTACCGCGCAGTCTTCCGCGGACTGTGGCTACGTGAACGTCAACTGCCTTAGTTGCGCTGCTCCAGTTCCTTCGTCTTCGTCTCGTCTTTCGGTACCACCGCACAAAGATGGTCTGCACCTGCGTGGCGTTTGTCGTGATGGTTCTTTACATGCTGTTCGATGTGAACTATTTCCTCAGAATATTTTTCACACTCTGCACCGGCCGACTATTTCCGAAGAAGAAGATCCTCGACACTACCACCGTTTACGGTAAACACCTTTCTTTCTTTTCATGTCCATCCATTTTATAAACTTAATATCTCCGCTAGAGCTGTTACGAATACTTAACAATCGAATCGTTTGATTAATCGAAGTAATTTTGCTTTTTATTATATACAAGATTTTATTCGTTCCGAAACTTACGTAAACTTAGTTGTAAATACGATCGTTTCGGAGCCATTAATATTAACGATTTCCAATCTTTAAATACATTGGTACATACGATTACAGAGTCAAAAGTCGGATATTATTTTGTTGTAAATAACACAATCGTGGATGATCGGTCATTATGACGACAGATAATATGAAGGAGATAGTGCTTAATGAAAGTGTTATTTGTTGCCAAAATCAGTTTCTAGATTAAAGCTACCGTTTAACATATGAATATAGCGCGGGAAAAGTTACGTGTGCCGTCTCGTGGTTGTGGACGTTGTAAACATTCGAGGTGGTAATATTGACGTCAACGCAGTGGGGTCAGTGATAAAGAAACGCGTTAAACCGGCAGAGGCGATGTTTTAATACGAATCAAGGTAACGGTCGAGTGTTTTTTTCTAAAATTTCTCCTCGATTGACGTGGTTAGACCGAATTTATTAAGCAGTGGGGAACACCTCGTGCACATTTGCTTCGTTTTTACGCATTAATTCCTCATTGAAATTTCGTGTTAAATGAAAATCGGTAGCGAAGTTTATCAGTGCATATCGTGACCTCGATCTAAATGTCTTCTGTGAAACGTTGATCGGAAACAGCACGAAAATATCGTTTAAAAACGAAGCGGATCACTGAACCAAGCTCAGGCTGAATTTAAACTATCAGATAGCGGGGAGTCTTCCACGTCTTTCCGTTTCCATTCGCGCGCCATAATTCCGATTCAAATGAAATCGAACTTAATCGTGGAATAAAATACCCTTCGAAATCTAATGTAATCACTGAACAGGCTTAAATTGAACAAAATTCTATTGAAATTCCTGCTCGTTTGCAAGATATTGAAAAGTAGCCGATACAGATTGTGCCACTTCACGGTAATGATCATACAATTACGAGTTGTCATTAATAAAGTGCTGATTTTTATGCAAATGTTTTGCGATCTGTTTGTGGAAACTGACGGGAAAACAAGAATGTTTTTACTGTACTGAAGGTTCTATCAGGTCCCGCGTAAACCGCCTGATAATTTAATGAATTTTTTAATATACTGAATTTTAGGTGAGTACGCTATAAACGCATACAATCCAGCCATTGGACTTGTTATGAATATGTCAGATTACCTTCGATTAGATAAAAGTGGATATAAATAGCTTTCGTAACGGCCAATTCACGAGAAATATTTCTTATATATTAATAAGATTAGGTACGCTGGCTGTGTATTTGTGTAAAGATGGTAAGGAAAATTGTCACAGTTTGATAGCAAGATGCGGGAACGCGGAAGAATAGATACTGGACAGAGAATGAGTAAAAGCTAATGCGACTTATACGAGGATGGAAGGGAGACATTGGAACACGTGCAAAGAATTATAGAGAGGGAAGGAAAGAACGAGTAGAAATTAATTCGGTAGCTTTACATTGAGTTATTTATAACTCTGATTTAAATATAAATATTTTCCCGCTATTTTGCGATGTTATAGTGTCTTAGCTTCATAATTATTGAACACACGATAAGGCGATTTCCCATCGATTGAATAAGTTAAGATTGATTCAGACGCAAAGTCGATAGGTTTCATATTAACGTAGTCCGGATAACAGAGAACGATGAAGTAAGATGGCTATGTCGTCATTAAGAAAGTTTAAACGGAGGGATTTTTTATGCAAAATCAAATACAAGAGTCTCAGCGAGTGTGGATAAGAGAATGAGGAATAACATGTATATATACATAACAAAATTGTAAAGAGATCGAAAAATAATAAAAATTCTATTCTGTTCATATAATAACTCTTTTCCCGTACTTCGTGGATCATGTCGGAAGTGTTACAAGAGACGTCCTTGTTTTTTTTTCCCAGGAATATGCAGCACTCAGGACTTAGACCTTGTTCTGATGCACATGAACAACGCGCGATACCTCCGGGAGTTGGACATGGCTCGGTTCTACTGGTTTGACGTCACCGGCGTCTACGAGACGTTGAGTAAAAGAGGAGGAACCATGGTGCTGGGCGCATCGACGACTCGATACAGAAAAGCTCTTCCTCTTTTCATGCCGTACAAGATCACCACGAGGGTATTACACGAGACTCTTCATTACGTCCTTTATAGAAATACATTGTCGTGTATTAGAACCCACGTATTGGAAATGTGCGTCACTCTTAACGTAAGGTGCAACGTCCGTTAATTTTTCACTGACTTATTTATGCTAGAACGGACGTTGGACATGTAAACGCACGTTCGGTATTGCATAACACAGCAAATCACACGAATGTAACCGTCAGTCGTCCATTGTTTGGCAATCGTGTTTGACGGTCACCGTATTTATACTCTTAACATACAACACATATATATTTACATTTTATGTTGGTATTAATCATAGAGATAGAAATATAGACTTCGTGGCAGGCTATGCCGATGTCCCAACTTTAAAAAGAGACGGGTTAGTTTTGGAGGAGTTGCTATCTCTTTTTAATATAGCTGAGTTAACCATTCAAATCGCAGATTCCCAGAACTTCATCCCCCACTACTCACATTTAAAAAGAAAGCTATTTAGTCTATATTTCTATGTCTATGGTATTAGTATAGTAATTGTATAGTAATTATTTCATTCCATGAAATCGGAAATCAAGTCGGGCATTAGCGGGCTTGAATAAGTGTCTAGGTCTAAACCTCATTTCTGCAAAGCACTTCTAGACAGACCTTTGTCTAATGTAACATTTTTTAAAGGTTAAATATTAATAGCAGCAAAACAATATTTCATATTCATTAAATCCAGTTTGAAATAATTGTCGCCACGTGTCTGACGCGGTATTATAAGTGGACTGCGGAAGTTTATGCAAATTCACAATTTCAGATGCTAATATCGAAAAATTAAAATGCAGCATTAACACATAATAGTATTAAAAAATGCTTAAACTTCCGCAGTCTAGTTATTAGTAGCAAGAAAAATGTGAAATAATGTTAATACTGAGTTATTAATAAGCTATTTAGAGAATAAGAATGAAGAAAATGGAATGAAATATGCTGTACTTAAAATTGTATTAATTTATTTATATTCTCTGCACTTTGTTTGCCAACTTACGTAAAAGGAGCAACGATCGTCTGCCTTGTACACGTGTGTCGGTACGGAATGACCTCCGTGTGATTCCACTCTTAATGAAATCGATTACAAGTCGTGTACGCATTGATAATTCTGATCGCGACTATATTACTGACTCGATTGATTTCTAATTACGTCAGTTATGATGTACAATTTGTTGACGTTTACTTTCGCTTTTGCAGCTAATCTACTGGGAGGACAAACATTTCTATCTGGAGCACCAGTTCATCACTTTGACCGACGGTTTCGTAAGGACCGTAAGCATTAGCAAACAGACCACGGTCGGCGTTAAGGTTCCAGCGTCGGAACTTCTCGCGGAACTGGATCCGAACATTAAACTGCCAGAGATACCAAAAGACCTACAGCTGTGGATGAACAGCATGGAGGAATCCTCCCAGAAGCTGCGAAAGCGGGACTGAGAATGATCTCACGATTCTTATCATTTAGTATGGCATTATGACGTACGAGTTTTTGTATATCTTCCGCGTTTATCACGAATTGTTATTTATTTTCTTTTGGTTATGTTGTTGATAATATAATTTAATAAATCAGTACACGAGTTCGGTCTGAAGCTGTTGCATATTTAATTTTTCGCTACGATTTCGGGGAGAGCATAATTGACTATCGACAGCGACAATAATACGAACGTTTTATCGTTCAGTCATTATAATATACTAGCACTCCGGAGTTTTGGTCTTTGGTCGCTTTAATGAGAACATATCGTGACGCGTGTAATTAATTAGACCAACTGTGGAGGTTGCTACATGTCTCTGGAGTCATATCCAATTAAAAAGAATATGTAGGTACATACAAAAAACATATAAATAGTGAAACTGGTGGAAATATGTAAACGACATATCTTATAATATTGTTTTTATGTATATTTATAAGTATTATTATGTATATTTCAGTAAATTATTTTATTATTCTATTGTTATTACAACAGTTTAACAGTGACAACGAACGCATGTATATTTTCAAATATCGGACTAACAGTATATTTTTATTCTATATTATTAGATATAAGTGAGTAATGTGTATCAAAAACGTAATCGAAACACAGATTGTTATTACATCACAAACATCGCATAAAAGATACCTCGTTATATTGACATTTATAATAATTATTATTGACATTATGGAACATATAACAAAATATCACTTTAACACTTAAAAAAGTTTTAAAGTTCCATTTATATCATTCTCCTGTGAAAATGTTCATACTTCCAGCAGCATTCACATTCCAATCAAAGAATTTACAGAATAAGGAAAAGGAATCTAATGTAATTTTCAGTAGTTCCATACATCTTTATTTCGAATAATTTTCTAAAACATTCAAAGTACTAGACATTTTTACACTTTGAATCTCATATCGATTTCTAAAATAATCCTAGTTCGATGTAATATAGAACGTGGTTTTATGAGATAGATTCGAAGTTCGCAGCCATTAGCTCGATATTGTCATCAGTTTACAGTACTTTACCGATGACAATACCGATTGCCCAGGCCTCACCACGAGGAGGTTGCTGCGAGTGGAGGCCCAAGGCAAGTAGATGGAATCACAAGTTCTACATCTACCCACCTTTCACAATAAACCTTATAAATAACTTAAATCTTAACTATATAATACTACCGGTACTAAAATCCCTCGGCGGATGACTTCTTTCTTGAGCCTAAACCTATAAAAAACTAAGTTCCCTCGTCGGTTGTCTTCGTTCTTCAGCTTAGAACTAATATTATCTTAATATTCTAATTAATACGAATTAATGCTAGTAATACGAAATAACAAATTTAACGCAATGTAGTCGCTAATACTCAAACGAAAGAGATAGACGGAATGGAAAAAGTTCCATCGATCATTTCGTTTACGCACCTAATATACCAAGCCAAAAATTAATTCTACGATGAACCACGTTAAACTACAGTATGAACAAGTATCGCGATGAAAGTGTTGTCGCCAGAACCTGGTTTAAGAAAATAGGAAAGACGGGCGCAACCTCGCAAACCCGAATCCATCTCTCACTTTCCAGGCCCTTTGGGCTGGTCACCTACGTACCAGACCCGAGCACAGGTCATGACCAAGTATGGTAGTGCAAGCGAGATCCCCTGTAAAACAGAGTCCTTTTACGGAGCAGACTCCCGACTACTCCGTAGGCGGGTACGTTGTACCCAGGCGCGCACGAGCCTTTACTCCAAATCCTACTTACCAGGCAAAGACTAAACACGTCCGATATCTGGCTTCTCAATAGAAACCAGAGGGATCGGCAAACAGTCTTAGTGCACAGGCCCACTGCCCGTACCATAATAGGTACAGACCCACTGCCCATACCCCAAGTCTGTGTAGAGAAATCAACGAGCAAAATGAATTAATAATAACTTGGTATGCACAATGGCTGATCACAATTTAAGTCTATTAATAGATAGACTAAAATTAATAATAAACGATGTGATGATGAATATGAATATAACAATGAATATCGAATTATGATTTAAGTTTAACTTACAGTAACTTAACGCAGTGGTAGACGCACGCTTTGAAGATGTAGACGTTGATCGATGTCTTCTTTCGATGGAATAACTGTTTGGAAAAATATTTTTCATTATACAATACACATAGAATACATAATATGCACAGTAAATAAATCACAGTACATAAGAAGATAAATATCAAAGTCAATAATTCTCGAACATCTGTAACATACAAGGGATTAGTAACAAGAGAGGGGACACAACAATAAGCACAGTAAATAAATCACAGTATAGAAATCACAGTAAATAAATCATAGTATATAAAAAGATAAATATCGAAGCCAATGGTGCTCGAACATCTGTAATATACAAGGGATTAGTAACAAGAGAGAGGACACAACAATATGCACAGTAACTAGATGAATAATATGACAATAAATAAATTGATGGTTGTCGAATGCCTGCAACAAACAATGGGTTAGTAACAAGAGAAATGACGAGTACGAGACGCACGCCCACCCTCCGCGACGGCGCACGAGAAAGTGAGGAAGCTAACGCTGTGATGTATTGGGCGTACGTAGGTTATTACGCAACAGCTAGTTTCTTTGACACGTTCGTTCGTGTTGAATTGTTTTTGCCGGCTTGAACGACCTTCCTCCTTGAACGACCCAAACACCGGATAGTACAGCTAGGTGAATAAACTGTGTGACGCAACGTTCTTAGCGCGTTGAACCGACGGAGAGCACCGATAGCGCGGCACGTTCTACCGTACTCTCTCGCTCGCACACCTCACCCCAAAGACCACCGAAATTCTTCGGCACGCGTCAACACCGACGGAGAGGACCGATACCGCGGCTTGATCTATCGCTCTCGCTCGTAGGCCGTGAACGTCTCACCCGATTCCCGGAATCCTGCGGCTACGGGATGGCTCATTACGGTAAGGCATTCCCGCAAGGGAAATTGTAAGCCGCTGGCCAAAAGATAGATTTGATAAACTATTTATGAAACTACATCTATTCTGAATTTATCTGTTACAAATATAAAACTGTAAGGGAAGATATAAAAACGAATAAAACAAGAACATGTAAAAAGTAACATTAATAAAATGTCCATTAACGATGCATTTAGAATAAATTGTCTTGTACTTAAGTGAAAAAATATATAGTTTTCCGTTTCATGTTTCATGACTGTCATATTTATCCCTTAACCTTAAACTGAAGCATCGGATATTTTTATTCCCGTCAAATCGTATAGATACACGCAATATGAATGGAATATATAACACTTCATTTGTGCTAATAATACTCAGAATTCATGCTTTATCGGTAACGTCGGGTATTGACACTAAAATAGTAAGGGGGCTTCTGACACCCTCGAAGCATGGTGCAGAAAATTACATTGCATGTTAGGTTTATTCTTATATCTTGTTTCTGGTAGAAGTCCAGTTTGTTCGCAAGGGTAGAATCTGTCACGCCGCGAATTTCATCGCGCCGTTGAATTCCCACGAATCCCGTCAGATGGCGAGGTTCGTTCGCAACGGTGACCGATGGAGAACGGATGTACGAGCGCGGGGTCTCTGCAACCGCGTTCCTCCCGCGGCAGTCGATCCGGGAGCACGAGACCTGTTGCGAACGCGGTACCCCGACCTTTGACTTCGCGATTTCCATGAAATTTCGTGGCCCGTTCAGTGTTGAAGAGCTCTCGACAGCTCCCGTCGACCGTACCCTGGACCGTTGTTCTCACCAGCATCCCACTTGTAAGTGACAAACAGAAAGTCTTTTAAAAAAATCGTATCTTCCGGCTGTTCTCGCTCTGCTTCGGCGGCTCTTTGAATTTTTTCCGCACTTCGATGAATAGTCTTGCATCTCTTTGAATCGATCAATGAACTGGCCGAGCTGTGGTGCTTTATGAACTATTTCCATCGGACCGATCGGATTCTTGTAAATATCGCGGTGTTTCGTTCACGAGTGTATCAGCAAAGTTGACGCGCGAGGCGCTGACGGATCGTTTTTCAGAATTCCGCGTGGCAGGCGTAAATTAATCGAAAACATGCCGGTCGATGAATAATCATCAGCTGTCCGACGATTATTAGGAAGATCGTCGTTATGTATGCACGTACGTTTTTTTTATTCTTCATCTGTTACGCGGTTTGATTGACACAAGTGCGTTACGTTAAAACTGAAGAATATTTCCGGTCGCTGTATGAAATCGATGTCACGACACGGAGGCGAATTAGCATCCACCGATGCCTGTGTGAAACGCGTCCTCTGTGCAATAAACATGGGTGAAATTACGCAATTGCGTCGGGAAAATACCTACGCGGATAGATTCGCTATTGTTTAACGTCGTATTGCTCCTGGAAAATGGTGAAACTTATTAATTTATATTCGTAGTTTAGGCTGCTCGTGGAAATACGCTTCGATAATGCTTCAACTTGTTCTTGCTTGTTTCCCTTTACGTTTCATAAATTAAATAGAACATTTTGCAATGGTAAAGTTTTTGCACGCTGCTATATAGTGAGATACTTTCTTTTATGTTTGAATACATTTACTGTTATTCGAAGACTGAAAGACATTATTCCTTCCTCGGCATTTTTAGTATGCTTTTAACATTTCTATATTTTATTGTATATTATTGAATGATAAATAGGCGATATCGGAGAAGTGGTTGGTACTTAGACTACAAATGTTTATGCAAATATATATATTCGCAGAATTGTTAACGATAAAAGAAATAAAGCAGAAGCTGATAACCTCAGCGAATGATTTCAGTAGATCAACAGAAAGCAAGTCTATATTGAAAGTCATTAAAATACTAATTAATATTTCATTCAATTACATTCATCCTATAGTTACTTAACTCTTCGTAATCTATTCTCCCTTTCAACGAGAGAAAATACATGGAAGATTGGCAAATTCCCACTTCAAACTATTAAACAACTTGTTAACAATTGTCAAGACACTTTATTGTTTTTTTTTTGACGTTCGTCGCAAAATTTTTCGTCTTATCTTAATCCCAGCAGGAAATCATCTTCTTCGAGACTCCATTAATTTGGTACATTATTATCGACGCAAAACATTATTTATCATACGATTTTTCATCCCAACATCAAAGTTTCAATCTGCAACCGGTTCGTCGCGAAATTCTTCGCGTTATCTAGATCCCAGCAGGAAATCATCTTCGTCGAGGCTCCAGTAATTTTGTCGCGTGCACTGCTAGACCTCGTTAACCTCGACGAAACGCTTCTGTACCGACCCCGGGAAGAAATTAATCCGCAGCCAGCGGAGTACCGAGGCCTAACGATCTAAATCGTTACGTCAGCCCACACGCACTTCCCGCGCGCAACAATTTGTTCCGAAAAACCGACCGGTTTGTTTGCTGGCAATTCTTCTCCTTTTTTTTCAAGATGTCCCGTACAGAAGCCTGGACTTTCGATGCATTCAGGTCGCACAGTTTCGTACGTGGGACCGGTTACGCAACGCAATCGAGTCCCTAGCATTACATAATAATGATTATGAACGAATCTCATAATCAAGCTAATACGAATTGTTCAACGACACCGATCTCGTTGCAGCTTCGTTTCCCATGAGAAACAATCGCCCGCGAACACGATTGCGGTTGCGTTCAGCAGCGATTTGGCCTTCTACGGACTCATCTTCTGATTCTGCTTTGTTTCGTGTGCACGGTGATTTTGTAATTTTATGCAGGCACAATAAATAATAGATCTCGGTGATTTCTGACGTTACGCACGCGCTTTGTGAACTGAAAAAAAAAACTGCAGTAAATGTATATTATTTATGTTTTTCGTCACGACTGTCAGCGGTGACTAATGCTGTGGTTGTCATGCACGTAACGTGGTTAATGAAATGCTTATGCTGCAGAAGAATCTGTATAATAAACAACAATATAGATTGTGGATGTTATGTCATTGATGGTTTTACAGGGTTCCATATAAAACAAAGACCTCGTTAAACTTGATTAAAATTGCTACTACAGTGAATTTTCTGCAGTTTATTATTAACAGAAAAGATAAGAGAACATATAAGTTATCGAATGTACTCAGAAATAATTCACCATACTGTTATTAAGAAAAATTCCGCGAGAACAAAATAGCATGGGGACAGATGTGTTGAATGCAAAACCGAATTCAATTAGCATTTATAAATAGAAGATCCTTGTTGGACTCGGAAGTTACTTTGTAACCCTTCATACGTAGATAACTGTTTACTTTTCTGTTACATTATCAAAACGTGATAATATCATGTCTCGCAGAAATAAACAAAAGTCACGGAATTCGATTTTCAGATTGTCTGCGACTAGAGAATTGGCAGTTTACATACTTGTTCAAGATTACAAAATTCGCGAATCACTAGTGTCATGAGCGTAGTCAGGATATCAGTCGGAGGAGGGGTGCAAAATTTATCTTATGGTAATTTTCATAATATTATTTTCTCCTCTAGGATGGGAAAAGGGGAATCAAATTCAAATTTTTCCCCTTTAGAATAGGGAAAAGTCTACTTTTTTCCCTCGAATTTCGTTTCAAAGAGTTGCACTAAAATATAACTGAAGCCGAACAAATTTTAAATAGTCTTTTCATAATAAAACGAAACGTTCACTAAAAATACAAACACAATCAAATTTCATATTAAATCTATTTTAACAGTTTAAGAACGGTTCAATGTACAGAGCAATTACTTCGTGGCGAGCGACTATAGTCGTTCATAGTATCGAAAGGGTTAAAAGAGCTCACCTGTAAGTGCATGTGTGCTAGTATTATATCTCTCCGTGTTCGGAAGCAGGCGTTTTAATGACCGTCTATTAGAACAGGTTTCTAGATCAAGGACCGTAATCCTCCCCTCGCCGATGGATTAGGAACGTTAATTAAATGTCGCAGCGGGTCGCTTCGATAATCCGCGCGCGGGATCGCGACATCGAGGAAATCGATCGTGCGAACCGGCCGAACGTCGATTTCTCTTCCCATGTTTCTCTTCGCGGGAACAATCGTCGGTAGAATTTTTCCGTAAGATACCTTCTGCCAGCTTCCACTTTCTTTCGTGTTCGTGAGAAATTTCTTCTGCCATGGTGAACGATCGAGATATTCCAGTAGTGAAACATACCTATGGGAAGAACTGCATAGGTTACAGAGTTGGGCAGAATTTGATTCGAATAAAACACAGTGAAAAGCAACAGTATATAAGGGCGTCGTCCTAAACTTTAAACAGTTAATGAGATTAAATAATTGTTCGACAAATGTCGATTCATTCATACAGAAGTATTATTTTATTATGAAAATTGAAATTTTCACGTTTAAATAATTAAAAGTGACGAAATATTTTTTTTATCTTTCATTCGTTATTCGAAACTTTTTATCTAGATAATGAGTTTACTCATCTCTCATAGGGTAACACTAGGTTTACGGGACGCGAAATTCTCTATATGGTATACCTATCTCTACGGATACGCATCAATTCGACGATATCGTAAATTGAGTATTAAATAAAATAAATTTTTTTTAAAGAACATCTGTAGTTTTACATAAGAAATGTCCGTTAATCTAGTGTTAATAAACAGATCCAATCGTCCTTATGCAAAATCGACATAATCTCCTCAGAATTTCTGTCTCTTTCTTTTTCTCTGTCTACGTGTGGTTTGAAAAGATTCCAGATCGAAAACCCTTTCCGATGGAGGCACGGAAAAAAAATGTCCGTCACGCGTTCTTCTCGTAATCCCGTGATCGAGACGCCGATCACGTATACGTCGCGAGGGATTAAGAGATATGAAACGTGGACGGCGCCTATAAACGTGCGTGGCCCTTTGTTCGTTACCACCGTGCCGTCACGTGGGTGGGTGGATAAGTACACGGGGCCGCATATCGTCTCACGATTAACGAGCGCATTGTAATAAATTAGGAATTATGACGCTGTGGTTCCCGGTGCCCTCGGTCAGATCCTTTTGCCTGCCGTAATTGATGTACTACACCGTCGATCCCCTTGGAATGATCGCGCGGACAATTCGATGATTACGCCGGGGACTGTCCGTCGCGATTGAGATTGCTGTTGAAGGATTCTGGAGATCCGCTGAACAGCTACAGAAATTTCGTTTTAACCCATTAAGCAGGGCTGTTGTCAATGGACGACGAAATGAAAATTTTGCGAAACACGATTGTCGTCGATTTTAAGATATGCTGTGATGCTGGATCGTTTATTGATGACTCCATTGATGCTGTTTAAATATTGTTTGAGGCTATAGTTATTATTTGTTTGTCTTAATCGTTTAATTTGTTTATGTTAGATGAAGTAATATGTATTCTTAGAGTGAGGTCTTAAATGGAGAGAACTACAATAAATTCTTGATGAGTGTTTGAAGGCTTCTTGACATTGATAAAAGTCCCTAGGTTTAACGTTGACTTTTTATTGAGGTTTAGCACAGTGCAGGAGCTTATAATTCTGAAGCCAATGGTAATTTGTTTCAGCCGTATATGGCCATTAGTTTGTAAACTATTTAATGTTCATTGCTGATGAGCCTTCGAACACTCATCGAGGATTTACTGTACCTACTTTTTACGTTTGGACGGCCAGTTTTATGAATATATATCCGTAGTTAAGGGCTAAACAAATGCTATAATGAGAATGTATAACGAAGTGAGAAAATGTAGGTAACCTACTGCGTTTATTAACGTATTTACCCACGCTGCAAGTTTTCTTATTGTCTCACGCAAGAGCATTGTGTAGGTAACTGATGAGTGTCTGCACGAAATTGGGAAAAGTTTTCGTATCTTTTAATTAGGTGTTCTTAAACAGTTTGTTAACGTGGAGTTATTTATTGAGGTATGTACATGTATTAACCGACTTTGTGGTAGGTCTTACGTCGATTCCTTTATTCATTTCTCTTCGAAATACCCGTTAACGCAAGGAGGTGGAATAAAAACACGGTTAGAAACGTAGTGAATATTTATAACGGAAGAGGTTTAATTGCTATAAAGAATCAGTAATTTATTTCAGACCGCCGTATTAACTCGGACTTTCGTGATAATTGTTAATAAATAAAGCTCAAAAACAAGGCTTGAACTAAATGACGGTGTAAATCCTAGATGATACAAATTTTTCAAGGATATACACTCAGTAGATCTCCACATTTTCAATCGAGGAATTGAAGTATTCCCTCCAAAAATAAATAAAAAAAAAACAAAATTAAAGACAATAGTTCTATTTAATGTGAATATTTTCAACTTCGAAATACCAAAATACAACATATACGTAAGTCTCATAATTTTAAAACAAGTATTTAAGGATTTTGGTGTTAAAGGGTTACAACAGATTTTCGGAGTGACAATTACTCGATCGACCAAAGATTTTTCGATCGCCCTCTCTCTCGAGACACGACGGAAAATCACGGATTCCCATGCGTGGAATGTTTCGATCGTGGAAATTACCCTGAAGGATCTAATGGCCAATATATATGTACTCTGCGTGCCTGTCGCTCCTTTCCTCGGTTACGTCACGTGGGAAGTTAAGCGCGTAGGACGCGTTAATGCGCGCAGGCCGCCGATGGCACGTATGTATCATAAAGCGAGAAAGAAGAGCACGATTCGTGTGCAGTAGGGGACGAAAGAGAACAGAGAGAATCGTGCCGCGTTAACTCTTACGCTTAAGCACCGTCCACACCGTTAGCCCCGTCGCGGCGACGACGAGTGGGGGGATCATAGATGATCACAAATTGCCCGCAATTGGCAGGAAGTCGTGGCAACGGGGACCGTTACTACGCCCCCTCGCACTCTCTTCGCCGTTCATTAGCCGCCGCATTTGCGGTTCCATTTCGCTCGCAACGAATTGATTTCAGGTACGTTTAACCCTGCTACGCGAATCCCTGACGGATTTGGCACCAATGGCAACGCCTGGTTCACATACAGTGAATCATCGATGAGTGTCCAAAGTCTCCACGGCACTGAACATTAAATATTTCATAAACTAATGGCCTTATGCAGCTGAAAGAAATATTACTGGCTTGAGAATTCCAAGCTCTATCACTGTGCTGAACCTCATTGAAAAGTCAGCTTTACACTTTGGGACCTCTCCTTGTCAGTGTCGAGGAGCCTTCGAACACTCATTGAGGATTTATTGTATCTTTCATCTTGAAGTCAAGAATTCAGAAATAATTGTTAGTTACAAAAGTGTTTCACAATCAAAATACAGTAAATCATTGATGAGTGTTCGTCGATGATTTACTACGAACACAGTTATAAACCAGGTCAGCAATTACAATCTGTGTATACATATAATAAGGATGTAAAACTCGATTACTAATAACCGCTTCCGTAGTTTCGCGTGATATTCTCGTTGATTATTCGTTTTGATAACTGTTCCGATTCGATACAACGGCAATCGTTGGCCGAGTTCACGTTGCCTTTAAGTTAAAAATAAAATGTCACGAGTAATATTACTTATCTACGATAGCACGTTTAATTACGTTTAAAAAGGAAGGAGCAATATGTCTGGTGTGTTCATGTGCGACTTTTTTTAAACACAAAATTACCCATACATTAAGATCTTTATAAATAACTGTCATTTTTGAATCTACAATATTCTCTAACGATGAAAGACATGGAAAAGAAAAATGAATCGAAGAACCCATTTCTACCGGCGAAGCAAACAGAAATCGAAGTAAACCGCGCACGGCCCAGGTAAACTCAGCAGAATTCCGCATGGTAATTCACGGTTAAAGTGTCGTGAAATCGAATTCGACGCGTCGATTTCGTAACAGTAAGGGTCGACAGTCCAATTCCAACCGCTGGCACGTTCCTCCGTTCCATTATCGTGGATGTTGGTCGCGATACGAAATTTATTTGTCGGAAAGACGAACAACATTTTCTGCACGGCACGAAGCAGTGGCGAGCACGTTCTTCGTTCGAGTTTGTTTAACGAGCTCCGTTTGCAACAAGTGGCACCAGGAGTCATGATATCCCTGGTTGCGTTACGCGTGAGACCGTGCTCTGTTCCGTGATAAGGCGAATCAATATTATTCAATCCTGATAACGACACTGGGATCGCGGTGGGGAATAAATCATCGCGGTAAAAATTCCTGGTGAACCCGTAAACCGATTCTCACGTGTGTCTTTGTTGGCAAAATGATCACTTTCACTCAATTATCGGAAAGGAAGAGCTGGTAGTCTAGTATTGTGAATGAATGAGTTTGCCTGGAAATATGAGGTGCGTGAAAATAGTATTTAGATGAATTTTGAAAGATACTTTCTAAACTTCATTTTTTTATTTGATTTGAATTGGACTTAGAAATTTAAAACAGTAATTGAAATTGGTCGTCCTAGAGATGAATGGTGACAATTACAATTTTTGTAGAAGTGAAATTAGTTGAATTCTTGATTTGAATTGGACTTAGAAATTTAAAAAAGTAATTGAAATTCGTCCCACAGATGAATGGTCAGAATTACAATTTTTGTACAAGTGGAATTAGTTGAATCTAATTGGATCCAGCCGTCGTCTGCAATTTTCGGAACCGTCGGTATTACGAATAGTAATTCAACCAGATACGTCACTGACGATAACAATAAGAGACACAAAATATCTGATCGTATACATCACGTCTTCAGTAAATATAAATCAAAAGTTTCTCATTCGACTTGTAAAAAATATTTCGCAAACAATTTGTCACATATCAAGCGACAAGATTTCCCTACGTCCTTGTCGCCGTTTCTCCGTGACGTTTTACTTGTTTCAAAATCGTGTGAAAATGTGACTCGTTGAACAGTTGTAACTCACAAGGAAACATCGTTATTCCGAAAATTCCGACTGTTTCTAAACTTCGCAAATTTGTAGGGAACCTCAACAGAAGCAATAGACAATTTTTCATTTTTGCTGATATTCGATTCTTCAGGGCAAAAGCACCCCTTAAATGTTAACATATGTTTTCCTCTTTTTCTGTATACCTTGAAAATTTTAGTGGATGTCAAAAAATGATTGCAATGAAAATTTAATGGCTTTTTATGCTCTATAAAACTTGTGTATTGTAATTTATAAAAATGTTGTTTCTTAAACAAATTTTCAACAATTGTTTTGCATAGTTATATAAAGCACAAAGACCCATAAAATGTTCATTCCAACAATTTTTTGAAATCCACTAAAATTTTCAAGATACACAGAAAACCAGGAAAACACGTGTTAACATGTAAGGGGTGGTTCCCCCCTGAAAAATCGAATACAAACAAAAACGAAAAATCACCCAATGCTTCTATTCAAGTCCCCTAGAAACCTGCGCAGTTTCAAGAAAGAAAAACATAATTTCCCGAGTACCGAAGTTCCCCTGTCAGTGTTACGGTCGACAGCACGCGATAACCTTGCCGCGATCTTCGTTCCGACCGCGTCGGCGTCGCTTCACCTGTGCAAAGAAATTTGTGTTCGCGCCTCCATCGAGCGCGTCCAACCTATTTAGAAGACAGTGTCGTCTGGTGACCTCTGGTTCGACGAAGCTCGTGGTAAAAAAAATCGTTCCATGTCACGCGCGAGTAGACGACAAACACGCTTCCTTTCGCAGATCAGAGAGTCTGATAATCTCCGGTGTCCTTACTCGGTTGCTGAAAAACGCCTGGGAGAAACGTACATAATTTAGTGAAATCGTCGATCTTAATTACCACCCGCGCGATCTGGGCGAGCTGGAAAGAGATCCAGCTCTTAATGAGAACGATCCCGCGTCGTCGCGAGAGTAAAACCGCGCCGTGGATCTTTTATTCAACGGGGTCGACGCAAGATCCATTATTTACACGCGCGCGTGAACCATGGAGATGTTTAATGCATCGTGAAAAAATCTGTCGAGCACGCGGACATCGGTTCCTGAGATCCGAGTTTCCGATATCGTGACCGTGGTCACCACGGAATTCTCGATCCAGCAATTGCAATTCTAAAAGATTCGCCACGTTTCCGCGGACAGAACGCGAGACGACGAGGGAAAACACTGTTCCACGATTCCACGATTCCGAACACACAACGGCGATGTTTATACTGTGTTTCAAGTGACAGCGATGGTATCGCGCGTGGTTTGTGTGGATACGATAAAGCTTGAATGGCTTAATCCTGAATTTATGTACACGGCGCGATCGAAATTGTGCTACCAATGGATTACTGGTGATGCCATATGGCAAAATAAATAAACGGTGTAGAAGAAAACCTTTTTTTTATTAATAGAAATTTTTAATTGTTGGTATTTAGAGATAGTTATTAAGAAATAAAAGTCTTTTAATGGCTCGAAGTTTGAAGTTAGAAGAATATATTTGTTGTTTTCTAGGTTCAAGTTTTTTTATATTATAGTGAATTTGTATCCTTTGGACCAATAAGACGCATGTAGATTGATTAAATAAATTTTTTTTAAAAATGGAGTTAGAATAGTTAAGAACTTATTAACGCTACATAGAAACTACCAAACAAGTAAAAAGTGACTGATCAGTACATTCTTATAACGATGGTCAAAATGTTGGACACATTTTCTTGGTTCTTTTACAATTTTTTTTACGATATAAAACTGAAGAAATCAGTTAATTGAAAAATTTTCAAAAGTTTGTCACGTTTACCGATCCATGGAAATAGATACACATTTATCGTCGCTAGTTCCAGTGTTAAAACCTTGTACATATTATTAAAATTTTCTACATTCTTAGATTACCTTAAAAAAATTCAAAACTATTAATTTTACTGCATGTTTCACCTTGACATTACCCAAAACTACAAAAATCACATTAATATTACATAAAAGTGACAAGTATACAATACAAACTGACCATCAAAACCGTAGATTTAGCGCTCGAGAGTTCAAAATAAAAAGAACCAATGGAAAATACCGGTGACATTCCGAAACGAACGCTGACGCGGACAACTTAGAAGAATGGAAAGATTCTAGCCCTCGGAAACGAATAATTTTCAAGAATCTCCGATCCAGAGGTCAAATGCAGATTCCTCCGCATAGACGGTCGGATAAATCGGAATTCATTCGCGGGTAAGAAAACAGGCTCGCAGATTTCCGGCGGCCTTGACGTCTCTCTCGTTTCGCAGCGGGCGTTCGTAGGAAAGTGACGTCTTCGCGCGAGGCACACCTTTCCGTAGGCGATGCCCACCACCTTCGTAGCGGACCCACGCGATTCGTGATCGGGATCGTGTATAGGTAAGAGGCCTCTCTGCTGTCGGCAGGGTGTCCCGTTAGGGGACCTAGAAGGCCCAGAAGGGGACCACCAGTCGATTGCGTCGAACCCGGTTCCGAACCACACCGGAACGGATCCCTCGACGAGGCATCTCTCCGAGATCGGTCGATCAGTCAACCGGTAAAATCGGCTCGCGTTCTGTTACGTTTCGTGTATCTGGCGTTGTTTCGTGCAAACAAGAATGGTGGGTGAACCGTCGCTGAAAACATGACCGTAAGCTTTGTCTTCTTTGAGACTGATAGTTATGTGTGTTTATTGTACTCATTTTGAATTAGTGGTAACGATCCACGGGAATGGATGAAGGGGCTATGCTAGTGTGATGGTTTCAGAAAATCGGATTTTTCTTTTTTGTAATTTGCAACATTTTTTTGAGGAAGAGGAAGATGTTTTATATGGCCCGGAAAAGGTGATTAGCTGTAAGTATGAAACGTTTCTCTTTTTATGCTCTAAAACAGTACTTGAAAGTTTGATCGCGTTTTTCTCGCAGCTACTTTTTCTTAATCGGCGGCTATGATAGCTTAAAAATTAATTGATCGATTTAGTTCAAACTTGGCATATCTGTTCATCAGATGTGTCATTCTGGGCCGTACCACGAGTTTTTCGATATATTTAAAATATATCGATACATTTTAAATATTATAATATATTTTCGATATATTATAAACCTTTTGTTTGGGAAGACGCCATTTTTTATTTCTCAAATTTTTTAAAGTATTCTGGTACGGGCTATAGCCACACATATACAAATTAAGAAAATATTTGTTTTTTTTATTTCGCACAACCACAAGAGTCTATACTATGGCCGCCATGGAATGGAATTTTCACAACGAACTGTAACTTTTAAAAAATACATTGTTTTTACTTTATAAAAATATAGCATACTTTACAAATATTATTTAGTAAATATATATATTATTCAAATTGATAAGTTCAATAGTTTTTCTTTAAAAAATTCCCAAAAATTGCCTTATTATATAGCCGTCGCACTAGCATAACCTCTTAAACGTGTTCTCAAGGAGATTTTCGCGAGGCAGCCCGTGATCAAAGCGGAAGACGTAATTGGGCGTCGTGTATCTTGTAACGACCAAAACAGCTCACTGTATGTTTCAAGCAAACAATTACCGATTACCTCTGTTCCATTGATAAGACAGCCTCTAAATAGTGACTATGTGATATTCGAACTATGCCCCATGACTGTACTCCCTATCCAAAAAACCAGCACTACCGAAAATGTATGACTACTCCGATTATATTTAAACCAGTGGCAATTTCAATAAAGTAGAGAAATCCTGTGATTGTCAAAGAGACTAGGTCTGTGTCCATTTTCTCTCCGATCAAGCATCTACGGACTTCGGTAGCCAGGTGCTTCCTTCCATCACGTTACGTTTCCTCGTAACAACCTCGTGAGTTCCGTGCCGGCTTTATCTTCATCTTCTGCTGGTTTGCCTCTCCATTCGTCCCTTCTTTTTGCTCGATTCGGTTTCGTTGGTGGTCAAGGCGTTTCCTGGTAATTCAAAGCGATGCGCAGTTCGCGTATAATAGTCTACACGCGAGAATTGTTTCCCGTTGACTCGCGATCGTGGATCCCCCATGATGCCATGGTCGAGTGTCGTTGACGGTTAAAACGTTTGATCGATCGTCTTTTTAATGAGATGACACGGGGAAAGTGGATGGATGTTAATTAACAAGTAACGAGCATTGAGATTGACGAATCGATGAATGTGTGTGTGTCGATTAAAATTTGTATGGAATGTTTGTTTATGAGTCCTGCTTCTGTCCCTCGGGGGAATTACGACATTTGATTCTTTGTGGTTCTAGGAAACGGTGCCAGTCCCTTTGCCGTGAGCATCTTGCGAAGAATCGAGCCATGGGCCGCACAGGATACACGTGCATCAGGCACGTCTTTTGCTCCCTCAACGTTCTTATTTGGGTATGTACTATCTTTCTTTTAAACTCTACTGTTATTTGCGTAATTAAGTAATTACGAGATTTGGAATTATTTTACTGCATAGACACTTTATAGTTTACGAATAACGTATCAAATACTTTGATGTGTGATTGTGACTCTTGAATGAATATGAGAAGGGATTTTTAAATATCTATTTGGAATTTTTACTAAAAGAATATTTGAACACAATAATTCATATATGTCTGTACGAATGTCTATTCAGAAAAATATTCTGAATTTGAATTGTGCTACACCAGTATTGTAACCATAGTGAATTACTGATTGGTACACCTAATATAACACCTGACGAAAGTTATTATTGTACACTACTGCGAAGAATGTTTCATAATTTATGCACGTATTGTTCCTTCCTTCAAATTTGCATATATATAATGCATACTAAAACATGATTAGATCTTTTATTTACTTAAATATCTTTATAGGTCCCTTCGGTGTAAAATATTTGTACAATGTTTATAAGTATAATGTTATAAGAACACGAACCGTTCAATTCGTTATTTCTTCACGCACATTCGCCCTAAAACTAGACGTCGACCCAGTGAAAAGTATCCAAGTTACTACAGTATTACGAAGTATGATATACAAAGCAATTACTGCACCGATGAGGCACAAGCCTTTGAATACGAAACTAATGTTCTTTCTTATGTATAGACAGTGTGTCCCTGAAACCTTCGCTGTGACTATTAGTTACGTTTTTTCATAGCTATTTCCTCGCGTTTCGTATTCACTCGGACTTCACGGCAATAGGCGGTCCCATCAACTCGATCATCGCTCATAAAAGCGTCTTTCTAACCGGTTAAAAATAAATATTCTCCGCGGATTCCGCTGACGGTGCTCGCGAATCAAAAACACTCGCGTCCAAGGCCCATAAAGCACAGTCACGCTCTCGAGGAGAGACCGGCCGGGAACGTTCGAAAACAATCGACATGTTAATTTTCCAATGGTTGCAGTACACGTCCCGTACAGAGGAACCAGAGAAGAGCAGTAGAAACCTGCCCACGCGCTCGTGCGATTAAATCGGCGCGCATTGTCATTCTCCGTGCATTCCAGCGCGCTTCGTCTCTCTCTTTCTGTCTCTCGAATTTATTGTTCCACTTGGAATCATCCGTCCCCGCCACGAGGAGCTCTTAAATAGGACATTGAACCGTGCTCTATGAGCTATGAACTTACGGTACCCGCGAAGACGCTCGTGTACACACGCGCACGAGCTCGTTCGAGAGGAACTTTTTCCTGGTTACGCTTTCAACAGGTACATTGGACGTTTGTTTCCTTTCTTTCCGCCGTCGTACAACAGGTGTATGATCTACGGCACGTGTTCATGCTTCGAGGACGGTCTTTGAACCGGGCAAACGGAAAGAGCGATCGATTTGAATACATATAGTAATTCTGGAGTGTTGGAGATGTCTCTGATGACTGAGATGACATTGGGATTCATTTTTTGACCTATTGAAACTTTATTGACCCACCGATAATCGCCGGTTTTAATCATCCGTAGGCAATGTGGGTCGTTGAATACACAAGCGACTTCCCAGTTCTCTTGGACACTCTCTGAATTTTTATTTTTATTGACAAATGTTTTAAACGTTTGACTCAAGGAACGATTGTATATTGTAGTAGACATTTCGATGAGTATTTCAGAATTTTTTTAGATGCTTTGAAAACATCAATCACTAGAAAAATTAGTCTTGGACATAAATGACCCAGCTTGCCTACGAAGTATGAAAAAATATTTTATTTCCATAAAAAAAAGTGTTTTAAATCGTTAGAATGAAGTCATCTTTAAATATTAATAACAATTGAAGTCAATGAGCACAGGTATTTTGTTACCCGTTTATGAAAAAGCTGAAAGAAAAAAAAAAGATGCCAACAACACGCGGTATTCCCAAGCGGTCACCCATCCAAGTACTAACCGCGCCCATCGCTGCTTGACTTCAGTGATCGGACGAGAACTGGTATTGTCAGCGAGGTATGGTCGTTGACGATTACAAACGTTACCTCACTGGAACACATAAAATTTGAACATACACCTCTAATCTAATTGAAATTGGTTCTCAAACCTGAATCTATTAATTAGCGCTAAGTTGATAGAAATTAAATAAACCTTTGAAACATAACTAGACTTGATAGAAGTAACTGTAGATATAGAAAAATGAATAACCATTGCAAGAAAGGACGAGCTAACTGCTTTCCATCAGTTAATAGATACGTTACAACAGACTCACCCTTTGTACAATATTATAACACAATATAAAGAGTTCAATTCCCTTCACACTATAACGACCAGCTAGTTTGCCAAAGTAACTTTCACTAGTGATCGGCTGTTTTTGTCAAGAATTATTAAAATATAGTTATTGTTAAAAAGGTGAATAACATTGAACATATGAAAAGTACCAGTCAATACTCATATGACATCAGCCACTCATGACAGGCCGCTATGGCCTCATCAATCCTCAAAGTATTATTCTTCAAAAACAGTCGTGAATGCGTTGACACCTCATCAGAAGGGAGCTGCTAATCCGAGTGGCGCAATTCCTACTAAATCAAAAATGACTAGTATTAACATTCAAGGAATCTAGATCTCAAAAATCCTTTGCATGAATTAAACACTATTATAAACCACAGTGTTTTAAAAATGATATCAGACCGAAAGTAGGTGTACCAGAATCGAAAGGGCCAAATTAATTCCAACCCGACGCCAGAAAACCGGCCCTGTCAATGTCCCTGGTGCAATTTTCCGGGTGCTCTAATTACGCCCTTAATTGCACGCTTGGTCAGTTCCGACCGTTATCATACCGTGCTGAAATTGCGTACTTAATTTCGCGCGCGAACGCAGTCGGTTCGTTAATCGGAGGGAGTCGACGCGTTCTCCAGTGGCCGTTGCACGACGAGATCCTTAACGGTACTCGTTTCATCGGCCGCGTAAGTCGAGCATCGTTTTAATCGTTTAATTCGCGACCGTTGGGTCTCATTCAGCCCCCCTGTTCAGTCGATAGTGCCGTGATGTTGATCGCCCCATCGATGAAACCGGTGCACGAAGCGCCACGATATTGGGTCGCTCGAGCACGGTGCTTCTGGGGGATACCGGCTCCGACGCTCAAATCGCTTCTCCCCCCTCTGTTTCGAACTAGTTTGACCGGATTGGATAACGCTCGTTACTACACAGATGCTAATTTTCACGGTGTGCTCGACGTGTTCGCCCGTTTACGGTCAATATTCCGCCCGCGGCCTCTCTGTCGCCGGTTGTTGATTGCCCGTTGTCTTATCCACCGGTGGCAGTCCTGACGAGGACTGGAAACGTTTCCTATCGTGACTAACTTGGCAAATTTATCGTTGGTAGTACCTGTATACCGGGTGATCCGATTGACATACACTCCTTGTTCAGAATACTAGGACACTTCGTCGATCTAGTTCTTAATTGCTCTACCTCCATTAATTTCTAAATTGAGAAAATTGAGTTTGCGGTTTACGAAGTTTAATATTATAGAAGCAGCTTAGGAGTGAAATAATCAAACTGTAATATCGTCATTTCGAAGAACAAAATACCAGCGAAAACAAAAAATTGCCTCATGTTTCTACTAACGTACCAAAGTTCCCCTGTTAGATCGGTATTAGACCAGCACTAATTAAAACAGAGTGCAGCACCTGTAAATCCTCTCGTCAACATTGTCATACCAAAGCGAAAGTTTAGTGATTCTACACGAAAAATAGGTCGACCCCGCACAAAGGAACGGTACAACTCGTAAACCTGACATCTGGCCCGGTTCAACGATTACTTTAATCTTCCAGCAATGTCGCGCCTCGCACCAACTCTCAACAACGCCGATGGCAAATTGCTAAACCGCAACAATCTCCGGAAAAGGTCAATGTTCCTTCCAATCTTTTTTTCACCGATATCCTCTAAGCTTCGCCCAGAAACACACAGAGTCTCGCCCCGACCCAGATGATTACTTCCCTTTGAAATCATATTCGACGACCGCAAGAAAAGACACGGGTGGAAATGTAAATCGAGCCGCGTTTCATATCCCGTCCCCCACCCCCGACAGTCCCGCGGCTGGAAAAACCATCGTGTCGGTGCCATTTGCGTTACAATACGAGCCGACTGTGCTTTCTCGTTCCCGACCCACTTTTTCATTGTACCAGACGCTGAATAATCGAGATTCTCACCGTGCCTGGAACCCATTGGCGTCAGACGACGCGTGTCCCGTCTAGGGTTGCCAACTTTTTCTGAGACAATTCCTGGACATATTGCCCAAAACTGAAATATATGTAATTTCACAATATTCTCCACTGAGAAACCACTTAACATAACATACCTAGTATTCCGAGGAAATTTTTTTTATGTACAAAAGATATGTACGAAATTATAATACAGTTTATTATGTTTTTTTTTATTTTAACTATTTTGGAGTGTAGGTGATAATGGTCGATAGTTTTCTCTGGAATTCTGGGACATTTTGACATTCAATCTGGATTCTGTACAGCAACTTCAATTCCTGGACGATCCGGGCCAATCCTGGACGATTGGCAATCCTAGTCCCGTCCTGTACCTTTTCTATAAATAAGTAAATAATTCAATGTACGTACTCAACATTGGCTGGTGGAATCATTCGGGTCGCCAGGAATCGAAAGTCCCGTGGTAATTAGAGATGAATGGTAAATAACACGGAAATTAGTTCCCCCCGAGTGATTCGCCTGTTTTCGCAATTCGTGACACCGATCGCCACGCTTACGGAAGCCGAGTAAGTACAAACACGTTCGTTGGTACGGGGACGGATCGTTCGTCGCGTAACTGTGCACTGAATGGTCAAGGAGAACCTGCCCCCTTTTTTTTTTTTTTTTTTTTCGTAAAATTGATATCGCAGTACAATTTAAATGAAGACAAAATAATTAAAAACCGTGTCTACTAAATAAGCACATATATTTTCAACGATTTATGACTTAAAAGTCGAACTAAAATGTGTCTGATTACGTACGACCTTTTTCACTGCGGCAGTCAACGTGTAACAGAGAAATATCTACTTAAACAAATGACAACTTATCACTTAACCGGCCGCATGTTTTTCAAAAGGAATTTTCGTATGTCGTACGGTGGAGTATTTGTCTCAAACGACTGGCCAAAATTCCAATTTTTAAACTTAATCTACCTTTGAAAACTACTATAAAAATAACCTCAAAATAACTTCGTTTGTTACGTTTATTGGAAAATATGAGAGAGAACTGATTCGTCTCATAATAATATTGTCACTATTAATATGACGAGTGTTTTTTTATTTTAAACGAAAAGCAATGTGCTCGATATAAGCCAAACGTTTTATCTCTTTCGATACGGCATCAACTAATATATTTACATTTTCTAGTAATAATTGACTATATTCCCAACAGTTGAAAAGCATCTGTTGGAGGCAACTGATGCTTCCAGTATGTTTAAATGTGTCACTGCGAGTTCTGCAATTCCTTGATATTCACTTTTCAAACTTTTTTTTGCATCTATTTTGTATAATCATATTTTCCTTTCGAAAATTAGTAATTGTACCCTAAAAATTAAGACGAATCAAAATACAAATACGTTAATACACGAGAATTTAAATATACACCCGTCTCTCGATTTACGCGGAGTATTCGTTCCATTTACTTTTTCTTTAAATAAATATTTTTATACCTAATACTGCCTTTTCTCTTGAGAATTTTTGTTTCGTACAGGCAGACTCCATATAGACTGTTTTTAAATACAAATACCGTATTTAAATACACGTGAAATAGGGATCTCTACTATGAACACTGACTTTTCATCAATTCGACAAAATCACCAAATCGGTAAACAAAACCGTATCGTCTGTACTGGCCATCAGGTATCAGGGACAAATTTGTACGTTGACCAATGAAGAATCCACCTGTCTGTGACTGGTTGACAGTGTTTCCATCGGGTCGTCGGTACCGCCCAACGAAAAACACACACACAAACGCTTCACGCTCGAGGCGCATCCAGGCCACACGCCGTTCTGACCTCGTGCATTTTTTCTTTTCCATTTACAGTTATGCGCTTGCGGAATTTTGGGTGCAGGCCTCTGGCTACGACTGGCGTACTCCGGATACACGACCTTGATGCCGTATTACAGTTTCGCATCAGCTGATTCTTTGCTGCTAGCCGCCGGTTGCGTGACCTTCGTGATCGCCTTCTTCGGATGCTGCGGTGCCTGGTTTCAATCCAGGTGCATGCTGATCACGGTTCGTAGCGATTTAAGCCCCGTGACGCGTTCACCTTCGCGCTGATCTCAGATATTCGCTCGAGTATCGATGAACCGATCGAAATGTTTTTCCTCTTTAGTATTTCGGCCTGGTGATGCTGATGTTCCTCGCGGAGTTCATGCTTGGGACTTTAGCGTTCATCTTCAGGGAACATCTGGCGAAGAGCTTGAAGGAGGAACTGCTCTTCGGTATTGAGAAGCATTATAACTTGACGAAGGAACCTGGAACCATTCCTGTTATTTGGGACCATATACAGAGTGAGGTAATGGTCTTTTGAATGTGGGGTAACTGGATTAACCTTCTTGGTACCTTTCATTTTTGTCTGTACCATCTAGAAATACCTTGTAAAATATGCATTCTTGTAGATATTGACATTGACTCATGTGTAGTGCAATTGATACATTTTTTCTAAAAATTGAGATAATTTTATACTCTTTGTTATATTTTATAGTGAAGTGTATTTTGTATTGCTTAAGAAATGTTGGAAGTATTATACTTTCGTAACTTTCTGTATCGGGATTTATAATTTATGTTACATATGATATGCTGAAATACCTGCTCATGGGATTTGTGGCAAAAACCGCGGAGCCGATATTTATGTTGTAAAAACGAATTTCTAGAAGCTCAAATGATACATAACATTTTTTATTAGATTAAGACTACTATCAGGCTCCATTAAAACCGCATTACGTGTAGTAAACAATTTTATAAAAATGATTTAGACAATCGTGTACGATATAAATACATAAAAGGAAGTTTTTAAGCATACACAAAGGTTTAAGGTATTATGTTTAGACAGAGTAATTCAGTACAGCCATTGTTAAAGATTTCTTCGATCTAAATTTTTCTACACGATGGTGTGTACCATTTTCTCTCAAGGTCCCCGCAAACTACCTAGTGGACATTCATTCAACGAGCAGTAATTGAATATTTCTCATTCATTTCGAAACAAAAGTACACAGGTAACTCGACAATATTCTTGTCTTACGCCCACAGCAACGTGGTCATGATTGCGAATAATAGTAATGAAAGCACACGCGACAATAAATTACAGATGCATGCTCAGCATTAAATCGGGATGCTTGCGTAATTGGGGGAACTATGCATTCACTCGTTCATCGTCTGCACAAGTGCATTTAATCCGGCAGACTGCATTCTGAATGCAGCGTGCAAGATGAATCACTCTCCAAGTATCTTCTGTTACATATTTTTTTACGCTCTACTTCAAATGGACAGGAAACAACACCATTAAATTCATTTGCTATTAAAGAAAAAATTCTTAATTACAGAAGTCTATAACCTCTTCTGAAGTATTGGGTTGATGCACAAATAATGGGAATTTTCTCCACACAAGAAATTTAAGACAATTTCTGTAACGCCTGCGTCGGTAACTATCATCTGTCAGATGATTTTAAAGAATTGTTGTATATCATTAAATAGGAAAAAAGAAGAAAATCTCAATATTTCCTATTACTACCTATTAAATCCCTAATACAGAAAATAAAATTCTGTCCAACTTCGTTCTTTTTTAAAAACAAATTTGCATAAACATCTACACTCAACCCATTACTCTATTATATCAACCCAATACATTATTCAAGGTGTACAGAAAGTTTAGAACGTCTCGCCAGGGGATAAAATAATCACCAAACGAACAAGTTATTGTGGTTCACCCTACGATATTTAGTTTCCACATTGAAAGTCGATAAATCCTTCTGGACTGTTTCAGTTCCACTGCTGCGGTGTACGGGACTACACCGACTGGTTCCAGATCGACGCGTGGCCAACGGAGGATCGTGTGCCCGACTCCTGTTGCATGCAACGCGAACGATACTGCGGTCGTCTCGATCTGAACGGTCGTAACAAGGAGCTGTGGTACAGGGAGGGCTGCGTCTCAGCGATTCAAATGTGGCTGGTCACCAGGCTCCATGTGGTCGGGACCGTTGGCCTGGTGGTCGCTTTCCTTCAGCTGTTCGGTCAGGTGGCTAGTATGATCCTATTCTGCACGGTCAGGCACAAGAGATCCTCCCACACGTACAAGAGCTACGACACCACGAACACCTAGAATTTCCGTTGGATCTTGGACGAGACCAGCGTCTAAGATCCACGGGACGCCGACCCATCGCGCGCAACGATCACGATCCCCTTCCAGCCAAGTCTGAAGAGGATTTCGATCGTTCCACAAACAACCGCGAAGCGACATCTGATCAGCATCGTGAAGTTTCTTCGTTTTTAATAAGACATTTTTTTATCCGTTGTGTACACGTCGAAACAGATGTTTGTTCGTGAACCTAGGATAGGATCTAGCGAACAAGAGGATCCTTGTCGCGAAAACATCTCGACGTTCAGATAATTGCCACGGAGATCGTAAAATTTAATGGAACGAGATCGCGGGACGAAATGATTGACGAGACCAGCTCGAAGCGATACGTAAGTCGGTTCATTAGTTTAAATGGGTCGTTAGTTTTGATTTATGATTCCTTCTTGGACAGTACGACGAGCTTTTCCCGAAGAAACACTGACTTCTTGGGATCGTAGTCGCAGCGACCATTTTGGCCTTACATACGTAGAAACGAAACGGAAGTGACTGCCGTCACGGAGCCAATTTCGATGATTTAAATAGCGTTAGGAAACAATCGACAGAATTGTTCTCGTATTATAGGATGCAATCTTTTATGTTATTCTGCATGCGATTTTCCTTCGTTTTAATGTGTAACGTTATCAACATATCGCGTATACCAAAATTGCTGTTTGCACGACCAGACATGGCCACCGATCAATTCGATATTTCTCGATATCTGTTGTCTATCGTTTTGCCTACGTGCCTGACCGTGCAAACGCGAGAACAAGTATTCTTACTCGTTAACGTTTAAGGTCGCGTCGACACACTCCCGTGGGAACCAGGGATCCATGGCCGTCGAGATATCATTCGTTTAGCTTTAAAACCACGGGTGTGTCGATCGGACGGTTTTATAGTATATTTATTTTATTCTGTACACCATCGTACTAATAGTCGGTAATTTAGCAGCACGTGACGCCTATTGTTTCGTTGCGGGAGCGTGATCTTGAGTGTATTACGCCGTTCGATCGAAACTGCTGATGGTAAATAGCGGAACGTGTAATCGCGTTCTGGTACACGAAACAATTTATAAAAATTATCGAAGTGCCGTGTAAAGTGACGCAACAGCTCGTAACGTTGTATGTATATTGTTCGAATAATAAATAATATATTTATGCGACTAGATAGTGATTGTCATTTGTTGCCATACGTTGTTAACCCTCGTATCACTGGGTTGTTTTGACACGAATTTACAAGAACTTGATCCAACTCAAGAGCTTTTGATAACTAATTTATATTAGTAATTGTTTATATTAATTCAAATAAAAAGAAAAGAACTTCGCAAAGAGCTTTGGTTGAAAATGTATTTAGAAAAAATGATGTGAAGGGGTTGAAACTCATCCACGCCATCGAACCGTTCGTCTTCCAAGGGTTAACAATAACTATAGGTGAATTCGACAGGTTGATTTAATGAAAACAAACGATTTATTAAAGAAACAGGGAATTACTAACAAAAAACAAACGGTTTGTTAAGTTTTAGTATTTACCAGGGACTTAAACCGGTATTATGCCATCAAAGCTATACCGAAACCGATATATTATCGAAAACCGAAATAAATACCGGTATTTCACGTTTCGGTAGAAGTCCCTAGTATTTACATGCGTCACTGGAGTCCGACTAGACGCGCTCCTACGTTATTCAGGGCTTCCGTTATTCCTCGAGATGTCTTCTTGGCGGCGTTCCGCGGCAACTGAAGAAAAATTATTCATGTTTATATTTATGTTGAATTGAACACCTATTACTTTCATTATTCCTCTACTATTAATTACATTTTTAAAATGTTAAATGTTCCTGTTTAGAAATTCAATGTTTCTTCGTGTAATTTAATGGCACCGGTCATCGGTGACCATTATGACAGTGAACGTGTTAAGTTCCACTGGACTTTCAACAAAGTAGTGTTCAATGGGTCAACAGTAAATAGCACAAGCAAATAAAAAATTTGTTGAACATTAGAAATTAATTTGGGCAGTAGAGGGTTAAATTCAGAATCCTCAAGATGTAAATATTCTGACACAAAGCTAAGGAGAAAAATACTCACGTCAACTACAGCGTTCAAGAAGTTGCTGAGCCCCTCGAAACCACTGACCAGAGCTCTACCAATTCCAATAAATTTGTCCCCGGTATTTCCATATTTCTCATGATCCTTGATACCATCGAGCAATGGCGTAGGTCTGAAGAAAGACTCCAGAATGCTCATAAACGGCTTGGGAATTGGCTTTTCGAGAGGGGATTGGCCATTTTCCGACTCCAATCGCACAGTTTCTCGAGCGTTTGGTCTGGTATTAATTACTGGTGCACTTGTGATCGATTCAACAGAGTTTTGAGCAGTATCTATCTTCGGAGCGAGCACAGTGGCCACGCTATTCTGTGATTCGCTGGCCAATGTCTGATCGATAAACAAAAATTAATAATTCTCCTCTTCGTGTGATCTGGAGATGAAAATTTCTAACGATAGAAGCGTTAAAGAAAGCTCTTTGATATATATTTTTAGTAAGTAATCCAGTTGCTTGATTCTGATATTTCCACTTGGAACGAATCTTTAGGTGTTGAAATCACTAATTCGTTCCCTTACAGTTTCATTCCCAGATAGCACATGACGCCTTAAAGATGCCTATTTTATGGCTACTTTAGGTCTGAGGCGCCTTTAAGCCGTCTTCAAGGCGTCATGTGCTATATGGGTTAAAGTGTTACTTATTTATGCTTTCGAATCTATATAGTGGACACATTATTACATTGTACAATTATTTATCCATAAAGGTCAGAATTCTGTTAATGCAGTAAGCAAGAATTATACCACAGAAGTTGTCGATGGAAGTGTAAAATCTGAAATGTCACGTTCTGTAACATTATATTTGTTAATGGAGCATGAAGAGTTCTAAGTAAAAGCACATGGGAATATGTAATTAGAATGAATTTCATCATATGTCTAGCGTTTTCAATAATAATTCATACAAGATCGTAAAAGAGGCCTAATTAACATAATCAACTATCTACGGTCCAGATTCTTTCATGGAATAAATGATTGAAGCCTGGTCACAACGCAGGCTTTATCATACGTTTACATGTGCACTGACAGCCTTCTTTTTACCTAGTCTTCAATTATTAGCAAGTAATTCTACAGTTTGAAATGAATAGATATTAATCTCTTAACCGGCATTCCGCATGACTAAAAGGTTGTATAGACAATATGGGTAGGTTTGCGCAATCAGAAATTGACATTTTCCGTCGAGTGTTTAGGCTCGACGAGCAATCTGACCAGATAAAGGTCCCATGGAGGGACCTACTGAGCATCTCTGGAGTTCCTTGGAGGTTTTCTCTACTGGGCCTCTGAAGGCCGTTGGATTTCTGATTCAAAAGTTTTTGGAGTTCCTCTGAAGGATTCTGAAGGTCCCTTAAAGTCTTCAGAACTTTAGGGGTCCTTGGGAGGATTCCTCCAAACACCCCTAAGTTCTGACTCCTCTAAGGGCCCCTGAGGTCCATTGCAGAACTTCTCTATGAACCTTTGAAATCTGTTCGATGGTTCCTTTGGGGTTTTCAAAGTTCCCTTAGAATACTGCTCCCAGGAACGCTAAGATGCTGTCACAGCTAGTTCAACTGACTTTTGGGTTCATTGCTGGATCCTCCAAGGGTCTCTGAGATCAATCGAGGGACTTGATCTCGGAGCTTTTAGCATTGTTTAGAGAATTTCTTGAAGGGCCTCTGAAATCGGAGAACTTCAGAAGTACCATCAGATGTTCTTCACAGAACTTCTTTAAAAGCCTCTGAGGTCTTTCGAACAGATGTCAATGATCCTCTAGACCCTAGAGTCTAGGGGATCATTGGAATCCGTTGAAGGATTCCTCCAGGGGGCCTGCAGGGACCCTTGAATCGTAATTAGTATTTTTTCACTTAAAATAATCTTCGTTAAATGTGAATGATTATTTTTCTGTACAAGCTTACGGTCCATGGACTTTCACGTCCCCAAACGAATTGAACTAGTTAACTGAAAGATTCGACCTCGAGGCATTCCAAGCATGACAAGTTTTTCTCGTTATGATGTTATTACAACATATGATAAAAAAAGAAGAATAAGTTAGCCTTGCCCCGAATAATTGCGAAACATCGTTGCGGGATGATTCAATGTGCCCTTTGAGCCGTTTCGATCGGATGATCGAGTGTAATGTACGTGGAAATGTTCAAAGGAGAAAGTTTATTTTTTATAATTTAATGCACCAATTACCTCCGCCTGATCGACTATGATGTTTCTGGCCAACGTGACTGAATTCACGAATCTTCCGGCACCGATTCTTATCCCGTCCGCGACGCGACCTAACAACTCCTACAAAAACCGAAATGCAATATTTCGCAGAAACTCATCAAAATATTTGGATCAAGTGTTTGTGACTCGAACCTCTGCCGCTTTTATTTTGTTCTCTGTTCGCGCAGAGTTTACAATGCTGGGTAAATTCCAAGTTTCTTTGAACGTTTCTAACGATTAAAATTCGTCGTAATTATTAATCGAAATTCCAGAAACCACTCACTCGTCCTTGATCCAACCTCGAAGTCGCCTGTGAAGCTGGTCTCGCTGTCGTACCTGCGTCGCCGGTGTTCAACGTGAATTTCGTTGGTTGTTCAGCTGGTAAACCGACCGACAAATCGAATCGGCAAACGAAGATGAGAACACATATCCTTAGTACACTTTTTCGTCTCACTGTGCCTCTCATTGTGGTTATCTAGTTATGAAAATTTCTTGGTAGAAATTTCAACAACTTCATTAACACAATTACGAATTACAAAATACTCTTTCTGTCTGTTAAGTGTCACAATGTACTGGATTGGAACGTCTATGTAAGCGTCACTTACCTTCTATTAAATCGTTGTGTTCTCGCGAACGACTCGAGAAATATTTGATTGCAAATAAGATAATACACCAAGAAAGATGTTCGTCGTTACACAGTCGCTTGCGAACTAACAGATTTCGTTCTGCTCTCCTATAAACTCGTCGCACAGTCTTACGACACGGCGGTTACTTTCTCTTTCGATTTGCTTGACGATGTACGGCGAGGCTCGCCTCCTCGGCGTCTACGTGCTTCCACGGAAGCACATCCGTGATCGACAGGATAATTACTGGTAATTAGAAAACTTCGCGAGCTTCGATCCGTTTCCGATAACGAAAGCACCGCCAACGGAAATACAAGAGGGGCATTGAATCGAGTACAACAACGATTGGTCGTGATTCATATTACTTATGCAACTTTATTACACTAGTAATATATTTCGCTACATGCAGTTATTTTTTTAATAAATAATCAACCCTAAGAAATTCTACATACACCGTGAATACCTCTGTTAAAAAATATTAACCGATCCTGTCATTACATTTACGACACCGCGTAGTACCGCGCTGAACAATCCCAAGATCCTCGATACCAGACTAACCGGCAGCTGAAACACGAAAGAGAACACGCAGTCCCGTCAGTACGTCCAATAAGGGAATCACTTCCGGTTTGCACACGTACTGACAACAACACTTACAGCCGGGATGGTCACTACAGCATTTGATATAGTCTGGCCGAATGACAGTAACATCTTCGGGAAATCGGTAACAGAGGCGTTTGGCAATTGCATGAGGCTTTGCTGTATTTCAGCAAGCACGTCCGCGAACGGTTTGATTGCGGGATCTTTACGGATACGGAGCCATATGTCATCTATGCTCTTTATCTCAGGTATCCCCAATATACGCGCGATCGTTTGCACAGCATTGTTCAAATCGAATGGTATGAGACCCCCACCACCTGTATGTAACGGAAAACAGTGCGTCGCGGTCAGAGATCATTTCTCTGCTCGTGACAACGACACTGACACGAGCGGATGTTAATGTCTCAAATGATACGCACGACCTCCTGCAACACTCTAAACCTCTGATCTGCCGACAAATTCGACGATACATAAGCATACATATAACAGATACACGTGGATAGGAACTTCGTCTTTGCACATTTACTATTGGACGTTTAAATCGAATAACATCAAATATCTTCGAAACCGTTGGTGACACCGACACATTTTTTAGATAAATTTTAAATGGTTTCGGAGTGAAATAATTTGATGTGATTTTTTTTTTTGTAGGTGGACACGTAGGGGATATGTGAGGGTCAGAAATGTTTTTTTTTTTAATGGAATTATAGATTTGTTAATGTACTTAAATGCATGCATGCTATCCGCGATATCTAAGTAGGGTTGCCGGAGAAATCTCCACCGGTAGGGAGAAGGTGACGTCACGTAGAGCTAGACATATACACGAATACAACTTGTACACAGCATGCTACCACGAACGAAAGCACGATGTCACCTCCCAGCACAAAAATACATATATTTTCTCTGCTACTCCCTATTACGTCACTCTCTCCTTACGCGTTGTTTTCCCTACTTCTGGCAATCCTCCATCTAACAACTAACATTGAACATCAACTTTAACCCTTGACTGGTAATGTGGAAACCTTATTAGTAATAATAGACTGCGTATTTTAATGCAAATATAAAATTTTATGGATTAATTTCCCGAAACAGGACGGAAAGAAAAATTTATTTATCCTGTTAACGATTCTAGTAGATACGAAATAAAAAGAAAACCTGGGTATACTTTTTGAAACTTTACGCTACATTGAATATTAGACGGTTGGATATTCTATAAACGCATAAAATCCGCAGTCTATTTATTCAACACATTTTATTAAAAACAAAATATTCAGTTAAGGTTCAAGAAAGTAAACATTGTATTACCAGTACCATAATTTTGAAAATAGAATGTCTCCTAACTAATTCCTTTTTACAGGGAATGGCAAGCAGCATCGACGAATGCATTAACAAATACACGACTCCATTAAAAAAAAATCAATATGACCTTCCTATTCGTTCATCTACGAAAAAACTATTTATATCGAACTATCCCCCTCTCAAAATTTTTCGGTATCGTCAACGGTTTCGAAAGTATTCGAGAGGGTCGATTTAAATGATACGGTAGCCTTCTAAATTTCCGACAAATACAATTCTGTTATGAATATTAATATGTACCGTTCCCTGATCCAGATTTACCATTTCCTCCATCGCCCTCTTCGCTGGTGCCTTGTCCGGAACTGGAATCCTCTATGCTTCGTTTACTTACTGAAGCTAAACAAAATTTCGAATTTTTCATTTTCTCGTCGCCGTTTCTCAGACTACAATGACTATTTCACTATCATTACATGTGACTTGTTCTTTCGAGGTCTCTTGCTCAGTACAGCTCTCGTCGCCATTGCTCGTGTCCTCCTTTGATTCTCCGGATTCCTTAGATTTCTTCGAACCCTTCTCGCCGCTTTCACCGCTTCGTCTGATACGATCCACTAACGTAACAATGATTATGTATGTAGAACTTGTGTATACGTTAATAAAGAATCGTCTCGTAATTTCGTTGAAAATTAAATTGACAGAATTCCCGTATCAACTGTGCTGATGAAAGTAAATTCGCCTACCCGCCTACATCCGCGTATTAGTCCCATCGAACGTTTACGTAACGACTAAAAAAGGAAATATAGTTTAAAGAACGAGGTAACGCGTTTCTTTCCCCTTCATAAGGCCCTCCCCCCCCCCCAAAAGAAACCGTAATTATCGTACTTACTTGCTACATTATTAAGCTCTAGATGATCATCTGCTTGCAGGTCATCCTCCTAAAGATGCAATACAATTAATAACAATGCTTTGATAAGTTGACTTGATGTCTTATCCTACTGCTCAAACTGATCGTTGAAAGACTTTATGTGTACGAGGTATGACAATAATGTTCCCAGAATAGAGAAATTAATGTTTAGAACATTTGAAACTATGTTAGCTCTTCGTAGACGACAATAGAGAGGATAGAAGTAGTTAGTATCTGAATTGACAATGACGACATTGACCGCCTTATCAGGCCCCATTCTCGCTTAACCGATTTTACACTTATCGTGGATCAATGAATGCGTCGTTGGAACACGTGTGTACAGTCTTAAGGGGACCACTTTGAAGCCAACGGTCTCGTATCTGTTTAATTCGCAAATTAATATTTTAAACGAATTACTCTTGAAATATTATTGTGATGTCTCCTGTATTTGGAATCGTTATGAACATGAAATCTTAGAATCACTTGTTTTTTTATCCTTGAAAACATTATTGTGATTTGGAACCGTTCTGAACGTGGAATCGTAGAATCACTTGTTCTTTTTTTCTTAGAAAGAAGCTTGCACGTTACTTACCGCCAAAAATTCGGGCCTCGCCAACGCAGTAACGACACAGCAGAACAAGAAAATAACCACGAACTTCATCCTGAACGATATTAATGTCAACGTTTGGGTGATTCGAAGACAGTCACTACCACTTTTCGAGCTTGCGAGTAGTGTTTTCGCCAGTTTACGCGCGTTTATATACACAATGGGCAAGTGGTGTTAAAACGGCGTGCCATTAATACTAAATATTTAATCATAGGTTTCTTTACCGGGATATCGTTATCAATATTCAAAAGCTTGTCCTTGGCTTTCGCCAAATAGCTACGTTTTTCTTCCTGTTTCTGTAGTTTTGCGCGGAATTGCAGGTATATAGATACTATATCAGCGTGTTATGTAAGCAGCCGATTGTCAACTTCACCCACACGTGTAATGGGATCAATAGATATTCGGCAAACTGTAAATTCAAATCATGAAGCTGTCTTGTATTTCACACTTTCGAAGAATTTATATGAACGGAATTTTCAATCTGTAATTTAAAATACTCTTTTTTTTATTTGTAATATTTTATACATATATGTACAGGAGGTTAATGCAAATTGTGGGACACTTTCACAGGGTGAAGTCCAGGTGCGAAACTAAGACGAAAATCAAGAATGAGGAAATTATGGTCAGGGTTTCCTTGCTCAGGCATTAATTGTTGAAAATGCGATACACTGTCTCGATTAAATACCTAGTTAAATATATTGAATGAAATAAAATGAAACGAATGAAAGCAATTCGTGGAGTTTTCACTGATATTTTAAACAATTAATAACTCGGAAACGAAGTCTCGAACGCAATTTCGTCATTCTTGATTTTTGTCTTACTATGGAAGGACCCAAACTGTTCAACTTCGATTTTAACGGGGTTTCGTAAAGTGATAATATAATATACAGATTCCTAATGATATATGTGAAATATTAGGTGTGGTCTCTCGATACTTTCAAAGATATAAACAAGTGCTATATTGCCTAGCATCTATTTCAATTGTTTGTAAACTGAACTGTGCTAGCCTTTAACCCATGAAACGTGCTACTTTTCGCTACAGTGTTTGAAATACGTTATATCTTGGTAAATGTTAAAAATGCCAGTTATCATTGAAAAGGATGAAACATGTTTCTTTTTGTAATAACTTGAAATATTTCAGTCTTCACAAAACAAATGAAATATTTCACAAATTCCATTAGGAACCTGTAGTCTATCATTTTACAAATCCTAAAATGATCATTGTAAAATCTCATTGTCAGTCGGACAGTTGAGGTCCTTCCTTTGTTAGATGGTCCTTCCACATTTCTAATATTTATCACCTAACCCCGTGTACGTATATCGTAATACTTCCCTGTAGATAGTTGTGTATGACAAACTTGTTGAACATACAATAAAAATCCATTTGAATACAAACATAAACGATAAAGAAATCCAACACCAAGTCACTGTCTGGTCGCCGTACTTTATGTTACGTAATATTATAATATATACAAATGTATGTATAATATAATATGTAACACGTGGATACAACTTTCAGTGTTCGATAGTTTTGATTTAATGTTCATTTCTTTCGTTTATGGAACTTAGAAAATCATTCGATAATTATTGTACGATAGTAGAAGGAGATTCTGGGAGAAAAATGAAATAGAATGATAAGTTACATAATTTAATTAGAAATGCACCTGAAAACTAGTATACAAAATAGTTTCTAAAAACAAGTAGTTTCCATTACCACGAAGTCACGCGTAAATACGCGTCGCGAGCGAGAAGTTTCGAGTATACGCTTAAATGCTATTGGTCAACCGGCGTTGCGGTTAAGCAGTTGGTTGACAGCGTTTAATGTCGATATAGGTATCTGGAAAACATAATAATTAGGTGAATATCGATTGAAATGTCGAATATTATCTGTATTAATTACCTCAATAGAAAAAAAACCAGCTAACTTATACAACTACAATAGAACTTTTTCACTCTGTACAAGTAACTAAACTTCTATACAACAGTGACTAGCTTCTATATAATTACAATTAGCTTTTAGAATATAGTTAACGAAAAATTACATAATCATAAACTAGGAAACTTACATTAAAGACGTCATCGAACACTCCGTCATTCTTGTTCGCGTACTCTACTGGCACAACATTTGTTCCAGATGCATATGCATCCCTCGGGACATCTTGAGCCTGACGGCGGGAAACTTTTTGAGTATTTAAATTGGACGGGTCCTGAACTTCTACCGAAGTATTATGAATGATTTGCTTCCTGTGCCCTAATAACCTCTTTCTCCAGACCCATTTTGGATACACGACTCTCACTGGCTGAGGTGGAACTTGAAAGACAAGATTCAAAAACGTGTAAATTTGTAATAAAAAATATTCTTTAAAACAAGTATCAATGAAAATTCTCGTTTATGACTATTGTCAATCGTCGAGGACTCACCAACTTCGACGATCTCGTTGATTTGACTCTGCAAAGGAGGCGCAAGGGGAGCTGGCTCGATAGCCCCAAGCCCACCTATTGTCTTTACCTTTTCCACCTGAGCTAGCACGGGTGCCTGCGGAGCAGGTTCGATGGCAAGAGCGCCGAAAACACCTGCCGACGCAATGGGCGCTGCCTTGACCGTTTCTATGTTTCGAATCTGACGTAATCATGTTCATCGGTTATTGAATCATCTTCCACGGTTTTTAATATCATGAATTTAATAATGACTTACCACTTTGTCCGCGGATTGGTCTACCTCTTTCAGTGTATACGCTGAGTCACTGGGCGCCTGAAAAAGTTTTACCTTGAAAAGTGAACTGTAAGTCCTCCGTTTAATGTGTTTTCGTGAGACCCAAACGTCCGGGCAAGTTCGAATTAAACAACAAAATGATACCAGGAAGTTAATGTAAAGAATACTACAAAATTATTGGGGGTCTTTAATTGTTTGGACAGTGGCAAAGCTCAACAGGCATTACCTATGACAATATGATAATAACGTTCTTTTACCAAAATTATTAACTCCACAAAAACTATCAAGGAAACTCTTTTTGCTTCTGTACTTTGGTCTGTGAACGACTCACAGAGACCTCATGAGGTATTAAAAATAGTGGAATATTTGCAATCTTGGTGAACCATCATATTTTCTTCAGACACAGATATCTGAATCTTGAACGTTCCCCACAGACAATCCATCTTCCTTCGTAATTACATTACGTATTAAAAAGGTATTACCATCATTAAAAAGCTATAGATACCGAGCAACGGGTTAAGAATGGAACAATAAATGTAACCATTTTACCTTGGCCCTATATCCCTAAATAGGCACCGAATATGAAAGTTAAAAAGATGAACTGTAGTAGAGAACGTAATAAAATATCATCATGTCTTAGGTATTCGGGAGAAAAGTAGTTAAGAGGTTCGATTAATAATTAACATTGAGAATACAGTCTTTACCTGTTGCAATTTCTCAGGCTTCTTTTCGGAACGCGTGATGATCTGAATGTTTGTACGACTTTTGACCGGTTTTTCTATGATATCGGTTGCTTCGTTTGTTTTTCTGATACCATTTTCAGGCGGATGAACAACTTGGGCACCTGTGGTTGCACCTGCGTAGAGGCCACCCCTGGCTGGGGCGACTGATCTTCCGCTTCCATCCAGTACGCCACCCAAACCAGCGCCGGCTGCTGGTCCTCCATTACCGAGGTTCGCCCTCGCGTAAAGACCTCCCTCTACAGACATTTTGTTTACGTAAGATTGTGTATTTTTTTTTTATTAAGCACTTAAAACCTCTTACGAGGCTTATTTCTGTTATACAAACAAACATGAATAATACCTCTATCGTAGTTGCTTTGTGATTTAAATCTACTTCCTTACATTTGTGGATTTTTCATGCTCAAGGTCAAACGAAGGTCACACTACTATAGGTCATTAAATTGGTCTTGACATCAACTATTACTCCACGATGTTAAAAATAAATAGTCCTATTTAAAAAAAAAAACTGATTACCTAGAATATTTAAAAAATTTGTTGTGTATCATAATAGTTGCCCTTTCGAACCAAACATTGGCCCTTCACATTTGTTTGTATCTTCGAAAACAAGTGAAATATTTAAGGTGCTCATATTAGGTGGGACAACCTGTATTCACGTTCAAATACCTCGTATAAGTGTTAGCATATTTTCGAGTATTTTATGGTATACTTTACTAACGTGCGCCTGCGCTATCGCCACTCAGCAATCCACCCAAGCCAGCAGCCGCATTTGCACCCCATGGTGTTCCTGCGCTTGCATGGAGTCCTCCTCCTGTCTTCGAGCCACCAAGTAGGCCGCCTAGTCCAGCTTCCGCGTGGTAGCCGCCGAAATTGAATCTAATCCCGCCATTAGTGAACTGGAGGAATGGAAGCTGTGAAGGGAGTCGAAACGGAACGAATTCAGCTATGGTCTGGTGCTTTCGTAATATTTAAACGGATCTTTACGATCACAGTCTCAATAAAAATTCTTTAAAGATGGCAGTTGTATGCCGATTTCAAACGAGAATTCTTGCACTGCATCGGTTAGGCAGGATGTCACTCTGGAATTTAGGGGATGTAGGTCTTCTCTTGTTAGACAAATAGACTCAAGTGACTACAAAAAAGATGGAGCGAACACGAGGTGGAAAGACGAGGCCCACTCGCGTCACACCACTATCGAGAAGATGGATGATGTCTACCAACGTCGAAGTGTTATATTTTCAATAATTTTATAATTATTTTTATATTATTTAGGTAATAGGATTTTTCCGGAATTACTGATTGAGGATAGACGTCTCCAGAAGTTCGAGTTCTGAATTATCAAATTAACTATATATTTATTTTATTGATTACTGCTGGTTTATTGTCGTTAATATTACATAAATTAATAATGAGTAAGGAAGGAGTGGAGTCGCAACATTCTTTTCAGAGTGTTATTTATTCTTTCTGTTTGTCTACGCCCAATAATCATGGGTTTAAATTAAATAAAATTTAATAAAATTGACTCTAGAATTCCAAAATTCCATTGTAACAAGTTAGCAGACTTCTATTTCGTTGGCAAAAGTGTCTAGATTCGAGTTGTAAACACAAATAAAATTTATTTTCTGCTGAATTATACTACAATGATTTAGCCTTTAAAGAGTGTACAAAAAATTGAACCATTTCTATCCACCTCTAAGAAAATTCTTCCTCCAGAGGCAAACTAAACAATGTTCATTATTGTGCACTCACAATTGCGATTCTATTAAAGATGACCCTGCGTTTAGTCTCACAATTTTGCATGAAATTACCGTCGGAACACCTTAAAGACATCGTTTATTCCAAAGTGCGTCGGATAACGAACCAAATGACTAAAAAATTAAATGCAATTTTCTTAATACAACGCCTGTCTTTCGTAAAATTTACTTTCTAAAACTTTCGTACGACTTATCGCAATTTTCGAGTATTATCCACGGTTCACTATCTCGGCGAATAACAAACATGCAATTTAAAGTTGTTCCTCGAAGTAACGATAGTCGTCACGACGATAAGGTCAACGAACAAAATTTTTAATCGATCCATAACTTGGGTATATAACGATCGCGAACGACGAACAACATGCTTCCGCAATCCTTTCTCCTACCGTGGCTGCGTTTCTAGGTTATCTAATAGTCTTCTACCGTTGCAACTTTTCCTTTCGGTTCTTTCCCCGTGGATCGATTTATCTTTTCAGTTCATTTGTTGCTAGCCCATTGATATGGCCGTGTGAATATTCAGCACTTTAGGTGCCATTAAAATTCATGATATTTTAAACAGATTGAAGCTCGTGGTGTAAGAATCAGGAAATTCGCTGTGCATTTCGTTAAAAAGTGTCTGAACAAGCGAATTCTAAATTTCTATTGGCGGCAAACGCTCAATTTAGAACATATCATTTTCCTTTGCAATGTGTAATTGGTTGATTGTAACAAATAAATTTTGCTCCTTATGATTGAATTTAAGTCCTTTGGAAAAAGTTGCATTTTTTCTTATTTACTTCATAGTAATTATTCTGGCGGCCCACTTCTTATTGACATGCATCATTCTAATTCTGTCACGTACTGTCACAGTTGTGTCATTAAATTGCCTTTTAAATTACCTGTTACAGAGGAAATCGCATTTCCCCGAAGAAATTTCGTCACACGTTCGAGATCGATCGACAAGCAAATAAAAAGCTGACCAGTAATAACGACGTAACATAATAAACTAATTGTCCTGCCAAAGAGTAAATTTGAAACAAGAAGAGTTAAAGTTATTTACGATTACAAATTAATTTACTCTAATCCAAATCAGATTTAATATCAACGTAGATTCTAACGTTCACCAGTCTGCACCTGTTCACCGTGTCTAACAACATTGTATAATCGATTCCATTATCCGAAAAAATTCTAAATATAGCAATTACGCAGCTGAATCGTTCAACCATCACCATCTTCCATATTATTAAAATCGTCCGACGTGACAGACAAAAGTCGCCCACAAAATTGCTGTTTCACGATGCCGCGAGCAACCGAACAAACAATGGTAGCACATTCGTGTCGTCTTTTGAAAAATTCTTTAATCGTCCCGAAACTCACCCCCAACGACGGCTGTTGGTTATCGTAACCGGGCGACTGCGGCATCCCGCTGGCGAGAACTGCCAAACAAAGAACAAACACGGTAACCACCTTGCGTCCCAGCATCTCTCTATGAACTGACGCGCGCCACCGTTCGCCACTACGGTATCCTACCTGTTTTCTAAAAAGACCTCGAAGGCATCATCCGGCTCACCGTAACGGGAAGGGATACACGAGCCTGATGTACGGTGGTCCCAAGAAGATATAAACCTTTCCGGCCAGCTGACGACGCTCGTCGACTACGAATGCGTAAGTCGGTTTGTACGATAATAAAGTACAGAACGCACCGTGATTATGGGGTTCAAGGACAGTTCTGCGTAACTGACACACCGTTTGCACGTGAAACGTAATCCTTTCTTCGCGATGTTATGGTGACTGACACCAGTTTTATTCACTTTTATTCGGGTGAGTAATAAATAATTAACGTTTGGCTATTTTTTAAAAAATTAGGTGGAATCAAGACATTTTACGATTAATATCAATCTATGCAATGTCAATATCTCTGAACTTAGCTATTACGAACTATTGCTATTTACGATGGTCATTATTTCAAGCTCGTTCTTTCGATCACAAAAATGCTTAGATGTCAACGGGGACTGTGTTGAAAAATAGTTTAAGATATATTTTCATTGTAAAAAGAAGTTTAAGTTACAGTAAATTGTGTTCAATTTATGATTAAACGATTCGTATTTTGAAAATGACGCTGGTAATTGCTAGTTGGTAATTGTTTTAGTGTCCACGACTGAAGTTATTTTTGACTCGACCGAGAATAGATTGTTGTTTGATGGTTGAAGAGCGACTGTAGGTCGTAGACAGGATATCGATGCGAATGATATTGAGGAATCGATCGGATGTGCGAAATGGGGGGAACTTTATGTATGCATAAAGTTGAATTAATGAATTTTGGCCCCAAGAATGTGGGCAGTGTATTGTGACTTGAATGGATCGGATATTCGAAATGAGGGGAACATTTGCGAAGCTAAATCAACGAATCGTAATAGCAGTTATTTAAAAATGAATTCGTTCGTAATGTGACAAGTACGTTATGAAGTAAAGTGAACCACCATGTATATGATTAATTTGTTGATGTGAACGATGTAACTGTAATTTGTGAAAGCTAGAATCGTACAAGTTTTTTTCTTCAATCGAATTTATTAAACATTTTACTATATTCAATTAGAATTATAGTTTATATTACTATGTTTTTCAGTTTATATTACTATATGGTTGAAAGAATGGTAGGTTGTGTGTGACTTTAAGAGCAGTATTTTAAGGAAAAGTAAGCCACTCTCGATGGTACATAAGAAATTTAACTGGTTAATTTGAATATTATCATGGACTATATTACCACTCTTTTTCCTTTATCTTGTTGACCACAATGTTCTTAAAATTCCGAGAGTGCAATCTTTCTTTTACACCGTAACGGAAACTGCATGAGTCAACATTTATTTCGGTACTTATTCCTTTAATCCTATCGAATCATTTGAATCTGACTTTATTCTACTTCAACATTCCTTCTCGGGGTTTATGATGAAAGCTTGTCTCGCATAACTTTCAATCAAAGATATGTACAATTTTGTTCGAATTGCGCAAATAAACGGTAGGTATGTTCCAGCTTTATCTTGTCGTTCAAGTAATTAACCAATTTAATTGTTACTTGTATGTCTAGGCAATCAAGAAGGAAACATTATTTTACTTTGTAGTTAAAATTCTCGTGTACAGAGTGTTATGAAACATTGAAAAAAAGTTTGTAAAAACGTGTGTCCTATTTGACCTTGTCCTCAAGTTATAAAAATTTTATGTTGTAGCGTAATTGACTTTACTAAACTATTGGTATCCACTACACGGTTATACCTTTTTTCACAGAAATTCTTGAATTATTCAAAAACTCCTTTACACCGTGACTGCATTTGACATTCGAGCCGACGGTCGCCATTTTGTTGTATTTTTTATGAAAATAAACGTTTATAATACAGAAATAGCGATTACTCGAAAACAGAGGCAAATAGGACACGTGTTTGCATGAACTTTTTTCATAGTCTTTATGTACACTGTACATCTGTTAAGTAATCTTCAAATGTATTACGAAACACCGAATGTACATATTAAAAAATGAACACTAGCTTCTTGTTTCTTATGTGTTATATGTTCATTATATTCTTATATATCCTTATATCCTTATTTAAATAATAAATTTGTCCATCTTTACAGTCAATGCATTGGGTTGATGATTCTGATACTGCAATCACAGGTGTGTCACATGTGGTTCCTTCAAGGTAGGGATATATGCACGTACATATGTATGTATTATATTAAAAATAGCTAAACGAGTGTTCAAAAATGACAAAAGAAAATATTTACATAGTTTTTCTAAATATATCATTTTTAAATAAAAAATTATTTTAAGGAAAAGCATCTGATCACCTTGTCATGTTGCACAAATGGCTCACTACAAACTATGCAAATGAATGTATTAAGTTCTCCACCGTTCACCGTATTGAGTACACCTTTCTCTAACAGATATTCATGTAGTAATCCAGGGTTTTAGTACCTCTTTCAGGGAATTATAGTTCAGAAAATGTGCACCCATAAACACGTTTCGGAAAATTGTTTTACTAATAAACATAAACCTTTACGATGAATATCTAAATGGCTTAATGAGCAGTTCAAATACGTGTGTTCATTATAACGAAAGTGTGAAGTACGCTGGTTTGTAAAATAGGTGGCAAATTCGCATGTTGACCAAACCACCGGGTATAAGACTGACACACTCACTATTTGGATTGCGTTTTAATTGAAATTTAATTTTCATTTTAAATTGTGTTTGTTACTAAATACTTAATATTATAGAAACTTTTGCATGATGTCTTTCACAATATTTCGAAATTGCATTATTTAGAATAGTCAATTCTTGCATCGACCAATTATCCGTAGAACTGAATGTTCGAATTCAAAAATGAGAAGAACATCCTTGACACACTTCTTATTTCGGGAGAACGGTAATTATCAAGTGACCACTGTTTAGAAAACTGGTCCGAGAAATGGATTTTGGACCCAACACATAAAAAACAGTGGTAATTATTCTAGTGAAATTAAACTAAATATTGTATGAAATTAGAATTATAGTTAATGGTGATTATTAATTATAATTAATGGTCTTTCTGTGTCTACTTCAGCTTTCCTATTTACAATTTTGACGTTAAGAAAGCACGTGAGTCTAACACTGATAACTGAGACAATAGAATTGATAACTACCACAATATACAAAATCGCTAATTAGAGGTACCATTAATTTCTAACGATAACATCAGCCACAGGAAAAAAAACATCAATAACCGCGAAACTAGAAACTCTAACAATTTCACAATAATCTCATTTTTTAACTAGATGGTCTATGTCCCCATTTACTACATGGCCACTACGTGTTTGCAATATTAGTGTCGTGTTTGAAACTATGGTTGGTCCGACGATACAAATCAGTTAAAATAACCAAAACATTTTTGTGTTAAGCCCAGCTATTACCTGGCAACTGTCTCTGTCCCTGCCCCACCTAAATGGTCATTACCTCCCTTTGTTCACAGTTTCTGACTGGACTTGTTGGATGAGGTACAGACTTTGTAAAGTAGGAGAGATTCTTGGAAGTACTTTAATGTGTTCATCAGTTTTTTTTGCATCGAGAAGACTATACCGTTGTGTTTGTTTCTCTGTAATTTCTACCTGACGCATTCAATAATAATCTTATTTACTCGATGTTATTAAAAAAAAAAACCGTCACGACAGAATTGCGACAAGAAATGATCGTCGTGTGTGTCGCGTAAAAAATAACAGTCTTTTTTTTATCAAGCGATGACTAAATGCCACGTAACGAATGAACAAAATGGAAACAAACGGAAAAAAATGAAACGCAGAGAATGTTCCGGGATCGAAGGTGAATTAAGCCCCCTGTTTATTATTGTATTAGGTTGTTCAGTTACAAATATTTTTCAATTTATATCGTATTCTTATTCAGTACTTTTTTAACAATTTTTTCCGTTTCTCGATTAACTTCATTCTACTAGTTATGTACAGCTTCAATTGTTTTACTTTTAGCTTAAGAAAATTTAAGTTTTGTTTCTAGATACAAAGAAATAATCAATTGACGGGGTAAAGTCCAATTAATTAGGTAGATGCGATCAAATTTTCCAGTTGAATTTGCGTAATTTTTTTACATAACTAGGTTAGGATGTAATGAAAGTATTCTTTATCTTTGTTCATACATTTCGTCGGTATTTCTCACAGAAAACAAAAAAAAAGAAACGAATAACGTATACAGTAAATATATTCCATCCAGACCTGGAAAATGGTACCTTTTCACCAAACCAATCGATTTTTCCTTTGTCCAGTAAAAAGGTAACAAAGACAATGTGCTCGAAACACTACTGATTTTCCGAACGATACAATAGAATTTAGATAAAGCATATCTCTCTCGATATAGCTTCGACGAACAGGAATAACAGGATTTTTAATGGTACGTGGTGAATGTCGTCGATGCCAATGTACCGATCTTGACTAGCAAATGGCTCCTAAAATGTACCGTTAATCCATAAAATTTTTTCATTCGACAGCCACGAAATGATGCTTATGCACGATCAACGCAAAGATCATCGAACTCTCTCGGGCATCAACGAATTGGTTGTGGCTTAAAGACTGATGAAATTTCGTACTTTTCCATTCTTCCACCAGGTGAACTCGACTGTGCATTTTTATTGTCTGTAGTAGAGTGAATCATTCAACCTTGCCGGACACTGTATTTTTCATATGTACGGTAAGACATTACGATATCCTGGAAAATAATATAATACCATACCACCGAGTAATTACCATTTTGTCGCGGAATTGTATGCACCAGCGACGCTCGAGGAAAACGAAAAAATAGGTAACTGCACGTAAAACCGATGTCGTCGGGACACCTTCGCAGTCTTGATTTCTGAACACTTTAGACTAAAGGGTGTCTCGGCAAGAACTTGAATTTCGAATCGTGCGCCATTTTCATCTGTCAAACGGTGGGTCAGTCATATTTGGTGGTTTTTTAGTTAATACATTGATATTTACGAAAATGACGCGTTACACTTTGGAAGAACGTTTGTTAATAGTGAAAGTTCATTATAAACATTACAAACGTTGTTGCAAACGAAGTTTCCAGGTCTTGTCATCTCTCGTCTTAGAGACCAAAACTGGCCGCCAAGTAGTTGCGATTAAACCTGTTTGGATTATATTCTCTGGGGCTTTTTGAAAAGTAAGGTCTATGCAAATCACTCTGAGACAATTCAGAGACTCAACGAAGAAATTGAACGCCAAATTCGTAAAATTCACCGGCCCTTACTCCAAAACGTACTGCGAAATTTCGTCGTAAGGGAATTTTATAATTAGTCATAAGGGAAACACCTACAGTTTGGTTAAAATTCTTATCGTCGTAACCAGGTAGAATTGTTAATCGAAATTTAACCACCTTGTAGCCAACCTCTGTGAATAGTTTCGCGTCACTTCTGTTATCTCCGTCAATACTTCATTTTTAACACACGACGCAAAAATGAGGTGTATTGTAAGTTTGACGCCTGCGTTTGTGTGTGTGTGTCTGTTTGTCTATGATTCCATTGGTCAACTAATGATCCGATTGTGTTGCGATTTTTTTTGTTCTAAATTATATATATTTCTAGGAAGTCTAATAGCCATGTTTGGTCAAAATCGGTTGAATAGTTTTTGGTCTACAACATTTCAATGATTAGAACGTATTTGAAAATGAAGATTTTAGATTCTTTAGTGTTGGGAGTTCGTAAAAATTTAATTCAATATTATTAGTAGACCGTTATTCGTTAAAACAAGGTATTTTCTTGTCATTTATAACTAATCACACAAAATTAATTCAACGTGTAAGCTTGTGAAGCTCCAAGGTAATAGCTGTTAAGAATGAAATTGTGACATCACAATGAACACTCATATATCTCAGTAAAAAAAAGATTGTTTATTTCCTTATTCGGTGACGAAAATACATTCTTTGCCGTAAAAATAGGATAATCTAGCGTGACGGAATCGCGACCAAACGTGCATCTCAATTACCTGCCCAGTGTAGTCGAATTCTGAAATTTTTCGTGTCCGTCCTCGCCAGGATCTAGAAGTCCATGGATCAAACAAGTTTTGGTGGTGGGGGATCCGATGACGCATAATCACGGTATCTTGATCTTCCTCGTTTGTGCTCACAGTATTATGGCAACAATAAAACGATTACTCGACAACTCGTTTCGTCTGAGACCTGTAACCCTCGTCGTCGATCGTTTCCCCTACCAACAACGTTTTTATCGATTGTACAATATAAATCCACACAATTCTGCCGGATTCGTATTGGCTATAGCCGTGAAATTACGCATATGGAGTGCTTTAATACTGTTTTTGTGAAACTTTCGGGCAATCGAGATTGCCCTGATGAGAAGAACTAAATTCGTTTGCACAAGATTCGACGGTTTTCACGATTGAAACGATATTCTGTTGCTTTTCGGCGCGATCTTGTTCCGTATCGGTGGATCGTCTTCGTAGTCCAGTGGATCCTTTATATCAGTGGTCGGCAATTTGTTTTGTATTCTGTCCTCGTAATTGTACTTGATCGATTTGTGATCCTTCGGCGCGATCTTATTCGTGATCGTCGTGACTGTGCTGGTCGGCTTGGATCCATGGTACGTTCCTATTCCGGCGGTGATCCCGTGCCAGATGTACGACGAGTCCTCGTCGATGTTCTCGTGGACCTCGTACGTATGCTGACCGTTGTTCATCGTGCCCCCGTGGCCTCCGTGGATGCCTAAAAATATTTTCCGTGTATTATACGCGACGGATTGTCCTGGGAAATCCACGACGAGATTTATTGTTCCGCGTATCTTGGAATGGTGACGCGAACCGGAATAATTCAATGGCTGAATCAGCTTCACGACCTTTTAGCGAACTACTGTACGGCGAATCTTGCATGCTTGCATGTTTATTTAAATGAACATTAGCCGAGGAAAGAAAAACTGCGTATCAGTGCATTCTTTTGTTGCTTTTTGACGCTCGACGATTTAAATAAAAATTTAGTTTGGTTTATGGGATCTTTTGCAATTTTTGTGTTTCACTGGTATAAATTCTTTCGATGCTATCGAATCAGGGTGAAAAGTGGTCCAATTGAATTGACGATTAGCAAGAACGACTAGTGTATTAGGTTGATAGGAAATATTGTATAAATGGCTGATCAGTCTAGACTATGGATGTTTATGCATTTATTCCATTCCTCAACTCGGAGAATGCAATAAAACAAAAATTTTAATGAAATTCAGTATTATTTATGTGAAGCTTCTAGTACAGAATTCAAGATTCTGTCCAAATTTAATTTCTAAATATTTTTAAATAATTTTGCATAGTTTGTATAAATAGCTCCAAATGCTGTTCACCAGAATTTATTTTAATCCTTTATATTCCACTTTTCGATTTTTATTCAAATTTTTTCTATTTTTATTTCGATTTATAATAGCTGTCTGTGTATAATCGTGTAGAACAAGCCGGACGATAATCGAAAGGAGCCTGCACTATCTACAACTACTTGCAAGTAAAATAATATATTGTACGCAAACAGACGGAATATTTACCATGATTTCCATGACCACCATGACCACCATGCCCACCATGACCCATGTGCCCTCCATGACCACCGTGACCACCAAAACTACCTAATAAACCATGATTACCAACCAGAAGATTCGACAACGCGTTCAATCCGAACGGATCTTTATGCGGAAATTTGATGGTCCTCTTAATCTGCTGTTGTTTCAATCGTTGCTGCTGTATCTGATCCCTTTGCTGTCTTTGTCGTTCCCTTTGGGCCACCAGTCTGTCTCTTCGTTCCTGTCGTATCCGTTGGAATTCCTCGGAATTCAGGGCCCTCTGTCCTGACGTCGATTTAACCAGATTCCCGACTGCTTCTAGTGTCTGTATCGGAATCTAGAAGAAAACGATTCGATAAGGATTGAATCAAGCTCGAGGATCTTGTATAATAGAGAGGGTCAGTGACTTGCTGGTACCTGTAAGATACTGTCGATTGCTTGGGAATTTTCTGGAGTGAAGGTCTGCGCTGCGGCACCTGTTTGTCTGATCGCCGTGATCGGTATCTAACAAGTGAAATTTCATTTTAATCATGAACCTCGATGATCGAGCAATCTATATTTCCATACATATATGCAGTCTACTTATGACGTTTCTAGTTCTGTATTTTTTTACTTTTTTTTCTCTAATGTTTTTCGTCTCCCCTTTATATTTTTTTTTGTTCTACTTTTTTTTCTATATTGTAATGAAGATATTATTATTAGTATTTCCATGAATATCCACAGTCTACTCACTCCACGAAGAACAAAATCAACACTTAAAAAGAATTAACACTTGATACAGAAAATATAGTACTCACATTAAAGATATTGTCTATCACACTGCCACCCTGTTGCGAATCGCTCTGACGCTTTATCCTCAAGTTCGCCTGCAATAAAATTTATTTCCGTCAATATTTAATTTACGAGATGTGTTTCCACGTCCGACAATGTGGTATTTTTTTAAAAAGTTTGGCGAATCTTCTGAAATAATAGGTCGCGATAAACCCAACCTACGCAATCAAGTCTACTCGCGGCGATATATTTTGGGACGCCTTTCGGCGTATTCGTTCACGACGATGCGTAGAATACACTCGCGAACAGTTAAAGTGCCCACGTTCCCCGCAGCTTTCACTTTTCTACATATAAAGAGCGCCAAACGATTTTCTGCGTGCCCTGTTAATCGAAAGGTCAGCATGCCTCTTGGACTCGCGTCATTGGCTCTTTGCAGTGAAGATTGTATTACAAAGATAAAAGGTTTAACATTCAAATTAACTGCGATCGCGATCGAAGGAATCATATTTATTCACTTTACCGGTCTTTCTTGACATTGTGCGATAATAAATTTAATAAACTGAAGGGTTTCGATATTTTGGAGTCGATTAGTGTCCATCTGATACAGAGCAAATGTTTGATAAAAAAATGTACGTGATCTATTCAATGTTGACCGACAAATAAATAGAAACTGTTCACTAATAATAACGAGGAATATTTAATAGACTAACGTGAATTGTAAAGATAGAAAATAATAAATTAAAAAGAAAACAAGTTGAAGTTGCTTATGATTCAACTTGATACGTAATCAACTATCAGGATTGAGTTAAATTTCAGACCCTAAACTTAAATTTCTGTTTTACTTTTTTGACAAATTTATTACATATGATTTCTGTGAAAGATCACGTTATTACCAGGAACCAATAATGTTTCTAATCTGGACAATGGAACTCACGACTCGACGCAACCCTTTAACGCACAGATCCTTAAATCGTTATTTCAATATTATGAAACTGATATTACACGTTGTATATTTTGTTATTTTGAAGTCGGAGATATCGGTTCTTAAACCGAAATATTTTTTCTTTTTCTTATCTATTTTTAGAGGAAATGCTTGAATTGAGATCTACTTTACTATCAGTGAAATTACGTATTCTTGCTAGCAAAAATTAGATATGAACCGGTAACAGAATTTGACCCTTTTAAAATTAGTATTGCACCGGTGCAACGCCGGAAATTAAAGGATTACTACCTAATTAACTATCAGGATCGATTTAAATTTCCAACACTAAACTTAAATTCCTGTCTTCACCTGTTTACAAATTTACAATACATGCTCTCACTAAAAGAGCAAGAAATTACTCAAATAAACTAAAAATGTATTTACAATAATTACTAAGTAAAAATTAAAGCCAATTTTGTAATTAAAATAAAACTCTTACCCCCTCCGTGGCTACGGAGCACAAAACACCAATGAAAAAAATCGTTCCTCCGAACATGTTCGCGTGTCTTCTACGGTCCTCGCGCGTTGTATCGAGCGATCTTCGTGATCGACGGACTGCAGAACGGGTCGACGATCCGCTGATCTATAAGGGTGGCTACAAGATCCCACGCCGAGCATCGACCAATCAGATCCCCGGCGAATCTTGACGCAGCAGTAGTCGTTTGACCACCGGTCCTTTCTATTTCACGTAATCTTCGTACGCACGATCCGGCCCCTCTTTTGTCCTCTTTCACTGGGGGACGGTATCGTGTTACTTTTTGCACCTATGGGACACAGAAGCGTGGGTGGAATCAGTGTCATTGCATAAACGTGGGCGTAGACGTAGAAGAAATGCATTTACGTAAACAAATAGTGCGCTGGGAGAATCTTCTCGCAGTCAGGTGTACACTGTGGCCATGAGGATTTCTAGGGCATTTAGCGAGTGTGAAAAATACTAAGAGTGTGGGAGAATTATGAGAAAGTGATTGATGATACTGAGCAGATATTTTTAGAAGAATATTAAGAGCTTCGTTACTACTATTTTTTATTGCAAGACCATTTAGGATGTGTTAGGTTGTTTGATAATAAATGTCAAAATAATAGTCTTAAAATCGTTAAATATGGGTTCGTCAAGATTGTAAATCGTTAACAATAGTGTATTTGATTTCGATTAAAAGTCTTCTTTTCGACATATGTTGTAATCGTACATAAACATTTTTAGCCAACAATCTAATATTTACATTCTTAATTGGATATTAAAAATATAAAAGCTTGAAATTTGTGACACGTAATTTATCTTTTAATCATCACAACTGTAACCCTAACATACGTGACGCTAGCAGCGAATTTGTTAAAGTTTAACAATCGATACCTACGCTAACAGAATCTCATAGGTACTACAAAATATGTAACCCAAATAAAGCGACAAACTTTCTTCGATAAATCAACCTTCCTAATATATACAAACTGGAGTGTACCTATCGACAGGTGATCGTCAAATAGAAGTAAATTCCTCTGCGACTCTAGAAACTGTTTAAAGATTTC
>NW_015373891.1:987777-1121559 GCF_001272555.1 Dufourea novaeangliae | reverse complement strand
TACCAGGAACGTTTCTCGAAAGGTAAATAAAATTTTAAAAAGTACACTAGTACGCTGTTCCTCTCCGTGGCCGTTCTTAAAAGGTCCGTGAAGCCGCTCGTTAAACTCGCGAAGATCAACCACGGTGATCCACATATAAGAGCGGGCCCGTAGGTGGTCCCACGCCGTGCGTCCCCGTCGACCAATCGAAACAAGGTGCTTTCTACTTACCGCAATCGGGCATCTCGGTTTCGCGTCCAGATCCTGTCTGTCCTCTTTCGCCCGATTATTCGCCCGCAGGTGTTACCTGGCATGTGGGTCGATTCGGGTACGGTTACATAAATATCGGACGATGATCTTCGCCGACGATGACGTAACTCGATCGAGCGGGAACGTCTCTGGGTTCTCTCTATATATTTTGTAACGCTGTGTTCAAACGGCCTTGAGATTCGATAAGAAATTCGCAACGAACAAAACACCCCCATGTTTCGTTTCCGAGCGGTCCCTCATTGCAACTGAACACGAATTTCAGAGTTTATAACTTAACTTTAATGCGAACCGTAGAAAAATTGTTACATTTCAACTGATGAATAACGATCTATGGACGGGAGTGATTTTTCAGTCTTTGGCTACGTGCTACCCCTGTCGAAATGTACACTAAAACGAAGAATCACGGAGATTTTGGATGCCAGCAGAGGGTTAACGCGATCCTCAGTACGCGTTTGGATTGTCCTGGAGGAAGGTGCCCACCTGGTTGCCGAGGTCCTTTCGGAATTCTCTCACATTGACTTCCGATTGCTGTAAGAGAAGTCGGGGATCATTGAATAGATTCGAATGAAAAGAGAAAAATTTGGCTGCAGAGTACAGTAATTTCTCGATGAGTGTTCGAAGGGTCCTCGATACTGATAAGGGGAGGTCCTCTGGTGTGAAGCTAACTTTTGAATAAGGTTTACCCTAGTGATAGAGGTTGGCATTTTGAAACCAATGATATTTCTGTTAGTTGTATATAGCCATATTAGTTTCTGAAATATTTAATGTTTAGTGCTGACGGGCCTTCGAACATTTATCGAGGATTTACTGTAGTATTTAGACCAATGCCCACTGGGAGGTGTGGTTGGCCATTGAGAAACTAGAGGAGTCAAATAAGAGTGGTATCGAGTACTGTAAATATTTCAATTAAAAAAATATTTCTAAGTTACGTCTGGAATACGACTGGATTATGTCTGTATTACGTCTGGATTACGTCTGGATTAGGTTTAGATTACGTCTGGAATACGTTTGCATTACGTCTGGATTAGGTTTGGATTACGTCTGAATTACGTCTGGATTGAGTCAGGATTATGTTAGGGTTTTCATCGAACCTATAGTCCTGCCACAAATTTATCGTGCAGTTCTTACGTTTAATGCGTCTCTCCACTCGATGTTGAACAATCGAACCAGACCCAAGACGTTCCGTCTGATCAGAGTTTGAAGACTGCCTCGAGTGAGAACGAAAGGCGGCGCCTCTGTAGTCGTTGCAGGTAACATTGTGGTTGTTTCTGTTTCATTGACAGCTGTCATGTCCCTTGGCGGGGATGTGGCACCAATAACTGTGAGAGAACCTCTTGGCATGGAACTCTGCGTGGCCGAATCCGGGGCAATTCCGTTGTTGATGATCTCGCTGATCTGCTGGAAGGCTGATTTTGTGTCGTTGAAGGCCTGAAAGTAGTGCAATTATAAGGAATTTAACAGTCAGATTATTATTGACAATTTACTTGTATGATTACGAAATAAGAGAATTTGTTACTTACGAATGAGGTATGATTGATCGGGACGATCGTTTTTTCGTGAAAATTAGTTTGAAAATATAGGACATACCGTGTACAAATGAAGGCTTCAAGGTTGTTCGAAAAAAATATATACGATGTGTACTATTAGAATATACAATTTAGTTTAATATTCATCCGATGCTTGTAATTTCTGTGTTAAGACCATGGTACTATGTACAAGCTGGCCCAAAACAGGGAGAATAATGTTTTATGAGAAAATAAATCGAAAATCCTTAATAAAATCATTGTGAATGCACCTTCGTTTTCGAGATTAATTACTAAAAGTTTGATTGGTATACATGTGACTGAATACTACTTAAAATCAGGTAATTGGTCTGACCATTGCCAACTGTTTTTACTTATCACAAGGTTATATGTATATGAGGTAAGTTACAGAAGCCAATTTCTTGGAAAGACAGCTTCCAACGAAAGAAATTTATTCAGCACTTCGGCGGGTTTTTTTTCTACGAGAATTCACCTGCACTCATTTAAAAGAAGTGGTACCCAACCCTCATTCAACTCTCGAGTACTCTTCTAAAATCTAATCAACTTTACTATCCTCTAATTTCTATTCAACCAATATTAAAATCGAATCGACAGAATCTGCAAATCTGTTACCGAATAACAAATTATCGTTGTCCAATTAGTTCCCAAACTTCACTAACGCAAAACAGAATTGAAATTTAAACTTGGATTTCGGGGTGAAATTGATCCGAAAGATACAGAAAGTTTAACATTAAATTTCATTTAAAAAATAGATTTCTAAAGCACATTCATAAAATTTCATAAAAAAAGGGATCGTTCCGATCGTAGACTTCCCTTATTAGTCACATATTCTTACTTCGAACGTGACTCTGGCGAGGGTCCAAAAGAATCCGGGCCTCTGTTTCCTAATTTGCCTGGCGACCCTTTTCGTCTCCTCGGACAAAATCTTCTCCTCCAATCCATTGTTCTCTAGATCCTTCTCGTTCGAATCCTCCGATAGCAATTTATCAAGGATATTCATGTTCCTCGTGATTTCCTTTTCCTTCAAGACACTTTCCGAATCTTCCTCTTGTCTGAAACTGTCTTGTCTCGTATCCCTGTTTTCTTTCGTCTCTTGATTGCTCGATGCAAAATTCTGGTACTCATAGTATCTGTTGTCCTGCCGATACTTTGTCTCAGGTACACTCGCAGGATACCATGATGTATCGCTGCGGAAGTAGTTTGGCTCGTAAGCAGGGAAGGATTTGGATACGTATTCGGTCGAGTATTTTACAGGCCTTTGGATACTAGGAACACTGTACTGGTCCTGTACTACTTCCAGCGGCTGTATTCGAGGATTTATGAGTGGATGTGTTGGATAGTTGATCAAGTAGCTTTGCTGGGGGTCGCTCTGAAGGGAGCTAACTGATAGTAAGAGGAACAAGCCGACTGACAGTGATCTGAACGACGACGTCTTCATCTGGAAAGAGACCTGATTGATTAATCACAAGGTGGATTGCAAATTTTATGCATTCATGATTTCTGGCACTTAATGTAAAAAGATAAGAAACCTTTTAATGACGTTTTTATTTCATTCGAAGACTGATACATTCTTTGATACGATAAATTTCTTTCTGTTTAATCTGTAAAACACGGGAAGCCTATTTTTGGACTCCACAAGAGTCAATTATTTTTTGTAGTCTAACATTACAACAAATATATAAAAATTCTAACTCCAAAGTATAAAGAGTTATAAAAAAATCTGCACGTCTTCTAAAGGTTAATTTCACTTTCCGTAGCTTAGCTCACAAAACATACTAAAATCCTTACTACATTCCTTTGTAAGTTACAGATATCAACCCTTTAACGCTCAGACCCTTAAATCGTTATTTGAGAATTAAGGGACTGATATTACCTTGTATCATGTTATTTTTAAGTCGAAAACATCGACATTAAAGAGACCAATTTTTATAATATTTCCTTTGTTTTTTTATTTATTTTTGGAGGGAATACTTAAATTTCTCAACTGAAAACGTAGAGATCTACTTCCCACCAGTGAAACAGAATTTGACTCACTTTTGACTGAGTCTTGCACCAACGCAACACTTGCAATTAAAGGGTTAATGTATAATATTACACACAGCACATACAACAATCGATGGAAAAATATTTAGGTACTTGCTTTACGACGAATTCATCGACGAACCCAGCGCAAACGTCACCGCTCCGGCGACGATCATTTAAAACCAAATCGCGGCGGCAACGAAACGAAAGGATGAGTCGAAAAAAAGGCGAACCTCGACCACCAGGGGACGTTCACCGTAAGTGGCCGTTAAAGACTCGCGGTTCACGCGATTCCCATCACGCGATGGTCAGCGAACGTTCGCCAGGAAAATGGAAGAGAAGAAAAAAGGTACGCGACCAACGAGGCGATTCGTATTCGTCACGCGATTCCCCCGTTTCGATTTAAACGGTACTGATCGATTAGCCAACCGTACCCGAGTTTGCATACGCCTGCAGGGAACGCGGAAAATCCTGTGCACGCTCGTCACACCCGTGTCGGAGTCATATTCCGGTGAATCACGTACCACGCGTCGCGAAAAACCGCGAACGGAGGAGAATTTCAGGAGAGGTCCCTGCAACCGCGACGCGCTTTCACTCCTTACACTTTCCAACACTCTTGTAAAGTATCAATAGACGCGAACCATAGCGAATAAAATACATATTTCGTTGTGTTGTTTATCGTCATTCAACGTTGATGACCCCGTGGAGTTAAACCGATCCAAACTTCCCGCCAGATCGACCGTGACTGTCCATCCACGATCGAATTTCGACTTTCCGTGAATCCTTCGCTGGATTGGTCGCCTCGTGCTCCATTTCGACGCAGAGTTGACCTCGAGACAAAGCGTGCAGGGAATTCACTAGCAGCATGGTTCCGAGAGTTTCGAAACGTTCGATCGGCCAACGATTTTCGGGTGTTATGCAATCGACGTCCATTGCATCAAAGTGATCGCGACGTGATCGTTGAAGACGATAAGAGTTTAATTTGGAGTATTGTGTAATTTTTATAATTTAACAATATTGATCTATAGACTTCTTCCTTCTTTCTCGGATCTATTGTCGATATATCTTCTCTATTATATGTATGTATATTTATATCTGTAAATATATGCGTTGCATTGTATACGAAAGCTTATATACAGGGTGTCACAGTTTTTTCAGGGAAATTTTACCAGTATATTCTATAAGTAACAATACGAAAAAAATGTAATATAAACGTATAATAAAAACATAACAAAATTACGAAATGATGACTGCCTGCTTTCTTGTTCGGTACCACATATAGGAATGCATTGTCGGTTCACATAATAATTCCATTTCAAAATGTTGTCCTTTATTATGAAACAGGAAAATAGAAACTACTACATTTTCAATATTTCGTTTAATAGGTATGTAAAAGTCTCGATACGGTTAGTGTTAAAAACTTTTTCTTTCACAGTTCCCTACAAGTAGAAAACTATTGGCCTGATGTCTATCTCGGAGCCCAACGAATTAGTCATCCTCGACCTATCATACTATTTAACTCATTTAATCGTTGCAGTCACAAGAAATTAAACCATTATCATTTCGCATTTTTGTTGCGATTTTTTAATGCAGCTTCTAACAGCCCATGTGCATATAACAATTTTTATTAATTTTGCTCGTAGAACATGCTGGTAAACTTTCACGGAAAAGACCTGGGGCACCCTGTATAACTATTAACAATAGGAGAAAAATGTATTCCAAGCCCATTTCCCCTCAGGACACTATTTACTCTGTTCACTAGAATTGTTCTCTTTACGATGCAATAAAGTGAACGTTACATTCTGCTTGACGGGCACTCGAGGCAATCCACTTTTTGAATCTATTCCACACCACCATCCACTCCATGAATCTCTAACGTTTGCCCGTGATACAACCGTTCCATGTTCGTTTATTTCTCACCGCTTCGACCAAACGTTTAGGAACCCCTGAAATCGTTTACGCAACACGCGATCATCGCGTAACACGGCCGAGTGAAGTGAAATCAGAGTAGACAGCTCCCTCTCCGCCCAGGAAAGTAATGCACACGGCTGTTCCATCGGGATCGTGACGATCCAGCCTTATGAAACAACGTCTTTCCTACGAAATTACGGGATCATCCGAGCAGATCGTCGATGCACGCACGGTCGACTATGAAAGTCGTCGGAGACGATTCCCTTCCGTGTAAATTGTCAGAGCAGTCGATAGAGATCTACGAACGCTTTTTTAAAAATTTTAATTTGTTACTCCTCGAGGATTCTAGATGTCATTGGCTTCTGCAGCCTCCAACCGGTAGCGAACTTTCTACGGAAGTGTCGGGAGTGTATCCATTGATTACATGATCGTTATGATTCCTAGTGAATGGAACAGTTCACTGAGGCTTCGATCACGTATCATGATCATATAATCTGCCCTTAATCGAGTGATCAAACTGAACCGATCCCTCTCACTAGGATCGATGGAAACGGGTTTCCTTTTAAATTATAGTCTTGGATATTGATCTTGTTACTGTAAACTTTGGTCTTGATTACACAATACTTGGAAAGTCGAAATATTGGATGAAGAAACGAAGGCGTGGTGTACAGTTTGTTTCGTTTGTCGGTGTCCACTTAACGGCACTTGAATGACACTGGTCCTTGCGGTTTTTTGGCGTTTCGATTACGAAACTTCGTTCACGGAAACTTTTACGATCGATCAACTGGTAAAGGCGTATGTGCGTGCTGCACGGTGTTCGGTGGAGTCGGTACTTCGACGCGTTCCCGTGAAAAGCGAAACCACGTGGACCATCGCCGGCCGTACGCCGCGGCCATCTTTCACTTTCACTCCTGGCCGTCGACCACGTGTTTCCTCGAACGTAAATCGACCACTGACCACGCCGCCGTTTGAATTACTTAATTTTGATTACGATCTCGATGCACTTCCGTTGATCGATGCTAATAAAAAAGCGATATCCTTCTTTGACTTTGGTGTGCTATATTAATAATAAGAGGTCCTCAGGTGTAACACTAAATTTTTAATTTGACATGGTGATAGATAGTGGAATTTCTGAAGCCAATGGTGTTTCTTTCAGCCGCATATGACCACTAGTTTATGAGATATTTAATGTTAAATTTGTGGTCTATGTGCAGGGTGAGAACCTAAAACTGACCACCTTGAATATTTTGGATCTTATTGGTGAATAAAAAAATGTGTCAGACTTATTTTTCACGGTATCAAGGAGCACATAATTTCAGTTAAATTATTTTCTGATAGGTGGACGCGTGGAGGTCATATGAAGGTCAACTTCGATTTCTTAAAAGAAAAGACATGGTGTTTTACGTTCCATTTAGTAGAGGGTTTTCAGACACGTACAATGACCTATATATGAAAGTGTGTAAAAAAACTTCACCCTGTGTAGAGAGTGTTTCCAAAATGGTCGTAGAACCCGAAAGGATGTGATTCTACATGTATAATTAAGTCGAAAATGTAGGATAAAATTTTCTCGTATGATGCTTTGTTTTCAAGATAATTTCGAAAGTTACTCAGTTTTTAACGTAGAATTACATAGGTACATAAGAATATGTGTTGTCCGCGGTTTTAAAAAAAAATTACATCTAATTCTGGAACCCTATCGATTTGTGATATATTAAGAAGATCAAAATATTCAGTTTCAGTTGTAAGGAAACAGGAAGTATGTAAAAGAAATAGCAATACTATAATTTCCAGCAAATTCGTTACTGCAAGCACGACGCGCTCTGTTTCCCGCGTGGCCTCCCCTTCGTTTTATGAAGAAATAAACAGAATCAGCATGTCACGCAATACTGGAAACGCCAAAATCCTATTTTCTTAAAGCGTGCATCGAATAGAAATTTCTCTGTTACGAAGAAACTAAATATTTGACGCGAGTGTCGTCACAGAAATGGTCTGTCCTCTTAGGAAATTGCTTTTTGTGGAAACACTTATGGATTATCTTGCAATTTGGGTGCGTGTAGAGCAATAAAAAGATTGATACGATATTCCCAGAAACATCTATGTATAATTCATTCAAATTTCTGTGACATTCACTAAAACTCATCTTCGAGTTTACGTGAGGCTGTTACGCAACGCGGGCATCCACCTGTTGTGGATCAGAGATTCTCATCGTGTGGGCAGGTCTATAGAAATTAGGATAAACTGACCTTCGAAACGAGAAAACAATCAATTCCACGTTATCATGGTCAGCATTACCATAACCTGCTATTTGCTGATGCAACGTGCCAATCGTTCAATTTATCAGACTTTCTAATTATCTCCCATATTTCATAGACTCGTACAGTAAACATTAGCGCACCGTTCTTTGTCATTGGCTTCATTAAATAGTTACGACTCATTCAGAGAAAGAAAGAGTAAACGTCTCCGTTAAACGATTGTAGTTGCAGCGCCACAGGTGTTGTGCAAATAGGATCGACAAATCGCCGATACGCGAGGGGAGAAAGGTGAAAGGGGATCGAGAATCAAAAACGATTCGATTGATTCTATGACCTGTATATTCGTGATTCCAACGAAAGTTAGGTATCGCGTGAGAATGATAGCATGCACTGCAAAGAAAAAAATTAAACCTTCGGAATTAATAACAGTTTCATTTCAAGCTTTTACTGGTCTTATACAGGGTACCCTATGTCATTTCACCGTTCAAAAATTCAAAACATTTCTGTTTTTTTCTCTGTTTGTTAATTATATGTATTCGGTAATATTGTTAAGTTTTGAACTTACTCGAGATCAACAATTATGGTTTCGTTCACATATTCATGGAATTACAATTTATTATTTATGGGAATGTGCAGTTTGTAAAGCAATATTTAACTGTAAAATTTTTTAAATTTTAGAAAATTTAAAATATTATGTTATATGTATATAAGATAGTTCAGAATACGAGTAAATACTTCGATAAATTATATTGAGAAACAAGTTGTATACAAATATAAGTATATATGTAGATCTTATTTTCAGTATTTGCGTAATGATATTTATAGAATTGGAATTTATATTTATTTCAAGACCACATTTGTAATAAAAACTTGGAACGATTTTCTTGAACTTGACTGCAGAGATTGCACTAACTAATCAACGAAACGTATACGCGATGTGATACATTATTCATGCGAATTTCAACTTGTCGTAACTATTACAATATGGAGAATAGGATCAATGTCTCTTTAACGTTCTGTATCCAAACATATGGCCAATCAACCTATCGAAGCTTCTCACACTCCTCCTAAGTCATTCTGTATAAACAATCTAAATAAATAAACTTATTCTAAAGTATCGTTCAATAAAAATTTTTTAAATGTCTGGAAAGAAATGGACCAAAACTGTTAGTTTCTTATTTCAGTGAAAGAGTGCCATTTATACGAAATATTTTTTATTTACGTGGCTTTAGAAAGTAATTCTCAATTTGTTTAGCTCCATTTTTCGAGTGTAACGACCTTGAGGAATTGACGTTTACAAAAATTCTTTTTGTCTTTCGAACACCACGAAAGTTCGACAGACCATTTCGTCACCGATTCAATACAATATTACTAGAAACGCATACGAACGGTACCGTTTTCTTAAACTCACGATAACGGTCCGTTTCACCGTGTCTACTCACTTTTGTTTGTTCTCCGCAAACACCTGTTGCGCCAGTCCTCGATGCCTTCTTTCGCGAAACCTTATGCAATTCCTCCCTATTATCCGGTCGCGTGGAATAGATTATCGTCTCGAAGAGCTACTGGAAACAGCGGGGCAATTTTCCGTGAAATTATTCACGTCCTGAAACGAATGTCCAATTCAAATCGTTCGAAAATTTTAACTTCCTATACAGGTTACGATTAGAAGATTGGTGAACACTTTATTGGTCGGTTGCCTATTTAATAGAGGTTTAAGTATCAGTGCTTGTAGACAAAAAGCCTATTAATTTACTCTTATATCAGGATTACAGAAGAAATTGTTACGTTACCTAATGGAATTGTAAACCTACCTCCGTGGATAAAATTCAGATTAAAATACGAATAATATATGTTTCTAATCCAACGAGAAAACTTTGAAATACCGAACATAACGATCTTTGTGGATAAAATTGGAATTAAAATATGACAGAATTATATTTCTAGTCTTAGTATTTTGAAACACCCAAGACATACCGAATTTACCGATCTCCGTGGATAAAATTGAAATTAAAACACGAAAGAAATATATTTCTAGTTCCAGTACATTCAAACACCGAACACAGGCCGAATTTAAAAATCTCCGTAGATAAATTTCAGATCAAAATATGACAGAAATATGTTTCTAGTGTCAGGACCTACTTTGAAACACCGAACACAGACCGAAAGCAAATATCTTACTAAACGCTCCAGCACGAAGGAGCAGAAGAAAAAGACACGCAGGATGCAATTTAAGGTGTCACTCACGCGGCGATCGAGCCCCGTGTTTTTCTGACGACCGACAAAACTGGCTACAACGTCACCGAATTCGTTCTTTATTCATAGGAGTCCCTTGCGAAATCCTGTGGCCTGTTTAAAGAATAATTAGGATCCTCGATGCAAATATTCCTACGAAAATTTCGGTCGCGGTTTGTATAACAGATCGTGCTCTGGTCTTATGCAAGAATCTCGTAATGGATTACGAAACCATGACCATCGGTCCTTCGACCTCGATAGGAATTTAGGAATAGTAGGTTAGTGGTACTTCGGCTGAATCGACCCAATGAAGACGAAACGTAAGAGAACGCAGAAGAAGAAATAATGAAAGTCGTATATATTTTCATTCAGGCGCTTCAGTTCACAATTAACCCCTTGCCATACGATTTTTTTTTAAGACTTCACTCTCAAAAATTACTTTATCGTTAATATTTTCCTAGACACAAAAGGAATTCTATTCTTATGGCAATTGTTATATTTATTGTAAACCTTAAATGTTAATACGAGCGAAACAGCATTTCACATTGACTCGAAGAAAACGAATACAGGTTTATTAAATTCAGTTGGAATTCGTTATCTCGTGTCTGACTCGATGTCCAATCTACTGTTGTCCAATTGATTCGAAATTTCTCTTATAAAGAATATAATTAAAAATTGAAATCTGAGTTTGGGTGAGATTGACCCGAACAGTGCACGAAAATTTCAAAGATTTTATTCTTTTTTTTTTTTATCCTTCAGCAAGGTAAATCAATTTTCCACTTGGTTACTTGTTCCTTAAGTTTCGAGAACTCGATTCACAAAATTCTATGTTTGCATAAACATCCGCGGTCTAATCGGTTAGATAATGATAACTATCGCGTGGAGGGTACTTTGGTTGACTAACGAGCCGAACAAATTGAACGGTAATTTTCGACCCGATAGGCGATCGTTTATCATCCTTCACTGACTCACCGAGACACTTACTCATATCCAGCATATTATTCCTCGTTATCAGTAATCGCCTCGGGCATTAAAGTATACATTATCGACCTTTCGAACAAAGAAAATAGCTATCCCAATCTTTCAGCCACGTGGTTCGGTGAATTGTCCCGAGAAATATCACTTTCCGTGTGTTTCGCGTGGAAACGTTCGAAAAATTCTCTGACACGATTGACACACGTCTCTCTAAGTCGCGGGCGATTTAGCACAGCGGAACGAACGCGAACGTGTCGCAGAAACGCGTAAGGACAAGTGCATCTTGCCGGACGGCACGACCGACACTAACGAGATGAGTTTCTCCGCCTCCCGGTGCCTCGAATCAGCCTCGAAGGTCGTTCGTATTTTTACGAAAGACCTTGCTCACCGCGGCAACGGAACAAATTTACGAAATTCCAGCCCCTCCCCTTCCCCTTGTTCCCCTTTGACGTGGTCCTCGTGGCCGCTGAATCATCGGGCGGAGGAAAATCCCTGGATCGGACGTGGATCCTCATCTGGTACCGCCAGCGACCCTGTTACACGGAAAAATTGGGCAATTGCGCATGAACGCTGCTTACGTAAAGACGATGGAACTGGGTATTCGGTCGGTCCAAGTAGTTTTAACGATTGATGCCTCTTTTCTTCGCAGTTTTCTTTTTCTTTCCTGTTCGTTTATAATCTGTCTATTGGGATTAAATAATTCTTCTGTCTGGTGAAGCGCTGGCCAAAGGTCACCAAAAAGATTTTTTGGGTACAACTTCGTTCGGAGAGCACGGATGCATGTCAAAATTGATTTTTATGCAAAATGAGATCTCGTAAAGTAATTCGTAAAGTAAAAATAATCATTTATGTATCTGTTTTGAATAAAAGGAAACATAAATGATTATTAATTTATACGAGTGATACGCTAGTTTAGATTAAAATGTGGGAGAAATGTGCCCGTGAGGGCAACATTCCCGAGCGGACTCGGTTGCCCATCACTGTCCTAAGAGAACGCGAATGGCACCTGGCAAGACGCAAACCGCCGAACGCTTGTGTACAGTTTAAACAGGTTTTCAGGCGACTATGCTTCCGTCGTACAACCGTTGAGTGTCTCCAGTACTTCATCGAATACATGATTTGTATTAAAAGCGAGAGAGGTAAATTTAAAGCAGCAATTTTTCGTATGATATTCACACTTTTTCCTAACAATTATTGATACTTTCCTTTTGAAGGATGGTTCCCTTAGAACATATACCTTGCTCCTTTATTACAGATTGCCTTCTGAATGATAGGTAAATTGTTCATGATAATTATACAAACACTGCAAATAGCTGCGGTAATTCTGCTTCAAGATAGAAGAGAAAGTAGTCTTCGAAGCCCTGTGAGTGCCAAAATGATTTTGAAGTGTCGTTTCTTTGCCTTTATTTCCAATTTAGGTAACAGGAATTAGTTTGATGTAACTGAATTAGACGAATACGGTGGGTAATCAAATTTCGAGATATTTGGTGCAAAATGTTCTGCAAATTCACGACTCTTGAATCCAAGTTTCGACCGTCCTTCTTTCCACCATCCTGAAGAAGAATTATCAGAGCCATTTCCAGTGTTTCTGTAATTATTTTGAACAGGGTATCTATTTAAAAGAAAACTAGTTGTATCATCATTTTACGAAAAACTGCCTTGGAAACCTTTGGGACAGACTGTGTATAGTCAAGACATGCCCGACACGTTAATTAAGCTGGTCTTATTTCATACAAAAAATATCCTGGAGTTAGATTGTGTCCCTCTTATTCAGACTGGAAAGTGACAAATATATATTATTCCACTGATTTCCTAAATGTTCAGAGCCATTTCCAGTGTTTCTGTAATTATTTTGAACAGGGTATCTATTTAAAAGAAAACTAGCTTTTAATATTTTATGATAAAGAGTATCATCATTTTACGAAAAACTGCTTTGGAAACCTTTGGGACAGACTGTGTATAGTCAAGACATGCCCGACACGTTAATTAAGCTGCTCTTATTTCATACAAAAAATATCCTGGAGTTTGATTGTGTCCCTGTTATTTAGACTGGAAAGTGACAAATATATATTATTCCACTGATTTCCTATATTTTCAACCAATTGTAGTGTATAAATTAGACCAATTGTAGTCTATTCAGGTTGTCCCATAAACAATGTACCGGTCTAAAACTGAACCGCACCGTCAGTTGAAAGGATCGAGCGTTGACACATTTTGGGCCAAAGACAGCATCGCGACGATTCTGTGTAGCAGTCAAATCAACTGAACTTTAAGGAACTTTGTTGCCAATGTAGTAATAAAAGAGATGAAGCAACGTTCACACGTGTACGACGAAATATTGTGAAACCAGTTGCTCAATTTATACGATTCTTTTTATTTTTTCTTTAGCGGGTATATGTCATCACAGCTGGTTTACTTGAATGAAGACCAGCGACAATAAGGCGGAGCACTTTGCCCCGCGGATAAAAGGAATACATGGCCAGTGAGAACCATGAAAGTAGAACATACATACCACGAATCATAATTATCCGTAATTCATCTCGTTTTATCGGTGCCACATGGATATTTAGAACTAGGTCGGGCGTTTCATCTCTTCGGGGGACGTCCACATCGTCGCGACGACCTCCAGTTGCATAATCAGCTTCATTTGCATTTCTATTGCTAGACGAACGAGACAAAGTTCGATCGATTTTTACGCCTATATTCCCGACGAAGGACACGATGCGCCAATCCATTCTAGCACCAGCCTCGTCGTTCTTCTTTTTCACATCGTCTCTGAGTTTTTAACACCCTTCAATGGTGCAATTATTCAAATCGACGACCTTTCAAGCTACGTACCCGGTGAGATTGCAAATCGTACACTTTCTAAATCATTCCGGGGAAAAAAACACTCGTTTTGGATCAGATCAGAGTGCAGGAGACCTGGGGTTGACATTTAAAAAGAAACGTTTCAACCCTTCCGCGATTAAATAAAGTTGCGTAGTACGATAAAAACGTGTATACGAGGTGTGTCGAAAAAGTGAGGTGACTGGTTCTCTAAAAATAATTATTAGCAACTTAACTACTAATTAACATTATCTCCTTCAAGATAGTTCACTTGGTAAACCATAAACTATATGGCTTAGTATTATAATATTTATTAACAACTCAACTGCAAATTAATCTTTTCTCCTTCAAACTAGTTTCCTTGGTAAGTCTCCTCAATTTTTAGACACACTTCGTATTCTTTTATGTACCAAAGTACTCGTGTTTTTTAATAAGAAATTTGATAATTTCACTTCGTATAATAATTTCACGTCACATAAAAATGGACCTGCTTATAATAATCGATGACTTTCATTATTCATTTCGAGCGCTAAAAATATTAACTTATATAAATAGCTAGGTACTAAAGATAGATTTTGTGTATTCAACAGGTTTCAGGATTATCGATATGCTGATGACAGAAGTAAATCAGACTTTTACTTGAGATTTTAAGTATATTAAAGAGACAGAAACGACGTGACCTAAAGAAGGTTGTATACGCAGTAATAAACTTCCGCCATTCTCATAAATATCCATGATACAGACTAATCGATTTTTGATACGTCACCTAGCCCGTATGCTTGCTAAACTTGCAGGAATCATAAAATACTTTCTAGTTTATAAAGTGTTTCATTTTAAGTATTACATTCAGTTATCATTAATTTATGCATAACTTAATTGCATAATTTTGACGTTTAACTAGCAGAGGACAAAAATGAACATGCAAAATATACCGCCGGAATAGTTATGCTACCGATATCTGATTGCATTCCTTTTCCAAGGTTGTAGTTTTCTTTTCGATCGAACGTTTAAATAATCCTTTCACCGGACACGGAAGTCTGTCAGACCTCTTAATACCCATTTCCTCGAAATTCATTTATCACGTTGCGCGATAAGCGACTGTTACGCGTGCAAATTAGTCGTCGATCATCGAATGTTACATAAAAACCAGCAAATCAGTCGTCGAATGTTACATGAAAACCAGCAATTTTATTGTTGTCTGATTCGTCTTGATTCGAGTATCGAAAGGATCGGGTAACTCTCAGGTATAACGATTCAGGATTAAAAAATTATATCCAATTTATTCTGCAGTCCAAGTTTACAATTTTCACAGTTCTTCCTGACATAGGTTCGGTAACGCTAATCAACAAGGGGTACAAAAACTGACGGTACACCTCGTTGCACGGTAATCACGGGGACAGGTCCGATAATTGCAGAACATTGAGCAACTTGGACCTGCGTGCTAATCAGGTTCTACAAAAAGTGCCAGAAACGCAATTCACTTAACCCATGCAACGGTCCCAAGATTGCGTAGTCGATTTCGAAGATCGAAATTTCGAAATTACGTTTCAACGAAAAATATAATTAGTCGCGGTTCTGGCATACTCACGTAGTCCCATTTATCTAGAAAGTGTTTACCACGCGAGTAACAATCATTCATCGACATGACAAATTGCAACGCTAGCTTTTTCTCCGGAAACAAAAAACAAACGATTAACACGCAGAGAGCGATTCTCGCATTACAGAAATATTAACGCGAGTGGTCGAACACAATTGGTAATTTCTACAACACGTTCTTCCTGCATGCGTCTGGGACGGTTGTCTGGCTGGTTTCGTAGGAAGTGTCACGGATTAAGTAAAATATTACATTGCAATATACTTCCTCGTCGCCAACACGCGACCACGGAACCTATCGTTCTCGCAAACGTGTAATTTTATGGCAGTGCGGCGGAGAAAACGAAGCGATACCTCAGCCGGTTGATGAATGATTCACGCGACCTATGACGGAAATTAACGCGACTGTCATTTAAACGACGATCGTAATCGTCGAATGTCTTTATAATTCCTTTGCGTGTTTATCTTGCCGGTTTGAATTATCGTTTCTTTCGTAACCTATATACAGTTCCTCTCATTAATATTTGCGTCTTTATACACTGAAACTTAGTTTCTGATTTACATTAGAATGTTTAATTATTAACCCCTTGCCTCATAACATCGAATCAGACACGTGATGATGATTTCAAACTGAATTTAATAAACATGTATACCATTCACTTTATTTGAGTCGAAGTGAAATTCTGTTTCATTGGTATTAATATTTAAGATTTAGAGTAAATGATACACTTGCCTTAAGAATAAAATTCCTTTTGTATCTGGGAAATTGTTAACGATAAAGTAATGCTTGAAGGTACAGTCGTCAAAAAAATCGTATGGCAAGGGGTTAATAGATCGGAAAGATTTATCACACAATCAGACTTTCACATTTAACCGTATAGTAAAGTCACTCATTATTTATGTTATTGTTTCATTAAAAATGACCTATTAGTTTACATTTATCCCACGCATTGAAGTTACTCGGACGATGCTATACTGCACTATCATGCGTTGAAGTCTCTCAATTCTACTCTACACGCATTGAAGTCTCCAACTGCTGAGTTGCGATCCTACCATGCATTGAAGTCTCCTAAACATCGCCACACTGTTATACCAGGCATTGAAGTCTCTCCCATTCCATGACGCTACTCTACACTCGTTGAAGTCTCAAAATTCTTTAGCGCAACTCAATCATACATTGTTCGATATTACTATGAAATCTGTTTTCACGATTGTATTCTAGAAAATTTTATGACACTATTTACTATATTCCTGGTCTTTCAATTTATACCTTATCACGAATACTGAAATATACGGTTTCGGTATTAAAAATGACAGTACAGTAGGACCCTGCATAATAATACATATAATGAAAAAACTTTACGTTCTTTTGGTCCTAAAATGAAATGGAATCCATATTGCATTCTGTTATATTAGAAAATACTTTTCATAAAACACGAAACGTATCTTTCCTGTCATAAAGAGTCCTACTGTACTTTACATCAAATTTTCATTTCTTATTCTTACAAGGTCCCTAGGTGTTACATTGACTCTCCAATCAGGTTTAGCATAGTGATAAAGCTTGGAATTCTGATTTTCTTCAGCACCCCTAAACTAATGTTCATACGCCACTGAAACGAATATCGTTGACTTCAGAATTCGAAGCTCTATCGTTATATTAAAACTCATTAAAAAGTCAGCGTAAAAACTGGGGATCTCACTTTTTTAGAAACGAAGTACGATCAGGTAAATGCTTTCCAAACATTCGAAGATATATACAAATCTAATACCACCACGATATTAATGAGAGTAACCGTATAACTGTCGCTTACATGCAATATTCTTCGTATAAAAAAACCGTCCTCTCCAACGAATTACTTAATAAATACCGCTACCACGTAGCTATCCTTCTAATAACTCTTCGTACTAGTTGGCGAACATTTTTTCAATTGCAACTCTACGTATCTGCGTTACGCAGATTATGTTCGCGGTTCTTTGGAGTCGTCCCTTTGATTAATCCTGATCGATCCCACGTCGACCAATGTTCCCGTATAAATCCCTGAAGTATTCATTGAGCTATTTCTGCGCCAGATCCCTAGCTATCCCTGGAGAGGCCTCTTCTAGTTCGGATTGTCGGATGGTAGACCCTTGATGGCGAACGTACCGCGGAAGAACGGCTTGAAAACCTCTAAGACTGTCTGTGTTCGGCGGGCTGAATTCTGAAAATCGTCAAAGAGATCGGTCTTCCCTGAAATACCATTCCTACCCTATCGATTCATGCGTGGATCAACTAATAAACATTTAACACGTTAAGCGCCACCATTTTAGAAAAATTATGTTGCTTTTGATCACTGTTATATTTTTTTTCTATTAATGTTTTCTAAATTCCAATAAGTAATAATTGTATATTCATACCGTTTATTTTCGATAGTTTTATGTTCTAAATCCGAAATTTTTATGGTATCATAAAAGTGAAATCTGTCACTCCATTTATAACGATGCGGGTAAAAAAAGAAATGTTGGCCACCGAGGTTTTCTGAACAATTGGGCCACTCTAAAACTATCCTTTAGGGATTGAAGACACATTGGGCCACCCTTCTTTCATACAATTATATGTCAAAATTGTATGTTTAAGAACACAGGCAGCCGAATTTTACTTCAAAGCACAGTATCCAAACTAACACAGGTGGCCAATTTAGCCCAGAATGTAACGTAACGACGCTTAACGTGTTAATCGATACACAATTTCTGAAAGCGTCGAGATTCACGCGTCGAGTACGTCGCAGCATAGTTGATTCGCGACTAACTGGCACGGAAACCCGTGTATTTTGCAACCGCGATCGAGTGAAGGGTGACACGTTTACGCCGATTAATCGATCGGACATAAAAAGAGTAAAATAAAAAAGAAACGTTGATTATATCCGATGGAAGCTGGAGGTAAAATCTCGATAACGTCCGATCATATGTGACTTTCGAACCGGCCAAATGGTTTCATCCCATTTCGATCTCGATCGAAAAAAAAAAAAAATTAACGATCAAAGTCTCCGCCCGAACGAGTCTCTCGAAGTGGCACGAACGAGTTTTCACTTCGTGGCGGGTGGGTGGGAGCATGATATTTTTAAACTTACAAGTATCACGCTACTGAGGATTTTGCTGATATTGGTGACTAGGGTGAAACCGCTGCCGAACGCAGCCGACGGTACGTCCAAGGACACTCGGTTCCTATCGAACTCGGGGATATCCTCCGTGGTGGTCGTGACCGTTTCCTGAACACAGATAAAAAAAAACACAAGATAGCCAATGATAGATCTCGCCTTTCACAATGCTCAGGAATCGATGCAAGTATACCACAGGCGCCACGCGAAAGAAAGAGGCAAGATTGAATATTTCCCTCGATTGAACGCGCTCACAGACACGTTCAACGATCAATGTGCAACGTTTAGTTTTTTCTTGAACAGGATACACGCTTCGAACGCAAGTAGATCGATCTACGTCTAGAATCTATCTATAGTCACTGAAACTTCACTTTCATATATACGTATATATATGTCTATAGAAAATATTTATCGCTGAACGTCACGCGGTGTGTCTACTTTGTATTACGCGATCTATTACTCTCGCCGAAGGAACGAGTTGAATAAAAGAAATAATTACAAACTACCTTTCGAAATAGTATCTACGATGCTAATACTTTAATCGACTTAAGTAAATAAAATTGACTTGAAGATTCATAGGTAGGGGATGAGGATGGGACAGAGGATGTCGACGGCTCTCGAAAAATATTCTAGGTACACGGCTCGTACATAAAAAAAATATGCTCTTGAGTTTATTTGACAATATCAAACATCATCATCATCATCATCATCATCATCATCGCCATCCATATCATCGTTGTCATTAATACTTAAATGAGTTTAGATACTGTATTTACACATCGTTGACACAGCGTCGAAGGTACTCGAGACAGATCTCTCGGCGTAATGGCTACCTCCTAATTCTATTTACAGTTTGCGCATCGTTGAATCGATTCACGAGGAGGGGAGAGGACATCTCGATGGCATTCGCACCGGAAGTGGCGAGACAGAAGAAGGTCGAACGTAGGGGAACAACATCTTGCTTGTCACGCTAAACTTAGATTATTGACGAAGGGGCTGAGCGTGTCACGTAGAAAAATAGAGATAGAGATAAAGAGAACGGGGGTGGCTAGTGTCCTTGGCATTTTTATCGTCCCAGCTAAAAAGAAAAATCCAATATCGTACAGTTCAGTTCGTCGCCTAAGCAAAGCTTACTGGTCGCGGGTTTTAGCGTGTGCTCCATTGCGTTGGAGGTTTTTTTTTTGTTTTTTTAGTTGGCGTTTTTGTTTTAATATTGCGTCAATGATCCTCTGTCAAGCGTTGGCTGCTCGATGGCCCTTTTGGACGTGTCCAAAGTCCAAGGTCCAACGGTCGCGCGCCCCCATTAAGCCGTATGAAACGCCAGTTGTGGATGATCGTATTGGTACTGTTTACGTACAGACACTCATTTTAATCGGCAGCTTTAGTTACGAACAATGGAACGGAAGAATGCTTGAAACGAGAGGAATTCCCCTTATGATGGGACTCCCCTCGATCCAAAGCGTTCTAGCGCATGGAAGCTGTTTCACATTATTAGTAGCGACGTGCAAGCGTTTGATCTTCTTATATTAAAAAGAACAATAGGAAAGATTAGAAATTATCGATTATCCATGCCACAGGTGAGTGGAGCAACTTTCATTTCGTCGCGAACGAAGACTGCAACCAGTTAATTAGATGTATCCGCTCGGCTACGAAAAGACATTGATTACCGATGCATTGAGCAACGCGAGCGAGGGGTTAAAGGAGGCCATGCCTTCGATCGTTCTTATCTTTTATAGAAATGGAATGTGGTTGCTGCATGCGAGTTATACCGGACAACCTACAACGAGTCGGTCAGTATTGAAAACCGTTAGATAAAACTAAAAGGATAAGAAAGAACTGGTAGCTATCTATTGCTTCTGAGTCTGCTATTAAGTCTGGAGGCATACTCTCAGATTCCTACGACCACTTCAAAACAAATTTTATAAAAAAACTTTCGGTCAAACGTTAAAGATACTTGCGTTCATATGAAATTTGATGAAAAAGTATTGGCACACATACACGGTTTTAAAACAATCTTTGAAGTGTATTATAAAAATTTCTACCATCTTACTAGAGGTTCAATTATAGTAAACTCTAAGCAATATATTCACTGTCATTACATTTGTCCTTTGTTCAAAATATCCTATATAACACTACAGTGTACCAACACTATTATTATTAATACTGTACATCATTTATCGTACCTTTTTCTGACGTTACATTCAATCTAGTACTTTGTTCCCAAGGCATGACCTTGCGTTAACAAAAAGTTGTGGCCGCCAGAACCCAATGAGTCAATTAATTGAAAAAAATGGTTGCATGTATCCAAGGTTTAAATTCATTCGACTATCATATCACCTTTTAGTCACCAGAATAACAGAAAGCAAGATGGTAAAACAGAGAACCCCAGACTTATTACCATTAGTCATTCGAGCACAGACATTAATCCTCGCGACGAAGAACAGCATTCACGGAATCAGGTCTCAAGCAGTAGCTACGTCGAATCCGATCGATACAGAGAGATATACAAAAAGAGAAAATAGAAACAGTTAATTTGATCCTACCCCTCCGCCTAAATTCCCAAACACTCCAAGGTTCGCTCCACCGCTGGAAATTGAAGCGTCCGCTGATGCGGATGCTGGGCCATGGGTTTGGCTCAACGAGGAAAGGCTGCTGAGTTTCGAGCTGATAATGTTCCCTATGATCCCAGCGGTGCTGCCCCCTCCGGCATGGTCACCTGAAACTCCTAAATTTGACAAACGCATCATGAGATTTAAAATGCAAAAGCTGCAACACGTTACAGTATACTTGGGCCTATTTGATCTTCCCCTAGAAGATCGTGATCACCTGTTCACGGAAATCAATATTATTTTTTGGAATACTATTTCATTCTGGAATTTTTAAAAATTGTTTCCTTTAATTATAACGTTAAACATGATTAAGTTTAATTCTCTTACAATAAGTTCCTTCTGTTATATGAATGTATATTGGGCGAATATACGCCCGTCTCAATAAACTATTATTATTATTAAAATTTATTTTGTTACCTAGACTCGCGCCAGCTGACAGACCTCCGTCGGTTTTCGCAGCGGAGAGACCAGTGGCGAGGGAGCTAAGTGGCGCCAGTTTCGAGGCGAACGCTCCAGCCAATCCGCTCTTGGCGCTGGACAGGAACGTGGTCGCGCTGTTTATCACCGGGCCGATACTTCCAGTAGCTGCCTGAATTTTCGCGGAGACTAAATCGCTGATGAACTTGGTGGTGGCCGAATGTTTCGCGTCGATACCGAACGCTGCGTTCTTCACTTTGTTCGACTCGTCCAGCGCGGACAGGGCTTTCGTCTTAGAGTCGATGAAGGAATCCAGCTTCTGGAATTGAACCACGATGTGAGAAATAATTCTGGTTTAACGGAGACTTTAATTAGACCGTCCGGTATATCTTACGCCAAAGACGAAATTGAGGAGCCCATTGGAGACGCCCAGTTTTACGATACCGATCTTCCTCTTGTCTCTGTCGGTCCTGTCGTCGTCCACCGCCTGATCGTTTTCCGCTTCCACGATGTACACCTGACGGTCGTTTGATTGATTTAATTGAAATATACATCGATTGCTCGTTCGAAGGATTGGACGCGACAGGCAGACTGTTCGAACGAACTTGGATTAAGTAACCGGAGAAAGGGGAGAAAGGAGAAGATAAAGGAGACTCCCGTGATGCCACGACTTCCGTGATTTCTTACACATTAAAACCTTTCTCATATTATAGTAATCGATCGTTGAATGTACAAGAAATTTATTCAATTACAAAGAATAGAAAGTATGAAGTTCTAATCGCGTAGGAAATTCTATGATCGTATAATTCTTTGTAATTAAGTGGGTACTTAATAAAGTAAGGACTGAATAAATACCACTAGACAAGAACTTGAAATTGTTAGTGATAAAATTTGTGAATTAATAATGAAATTGAACAATGTTTCGCCAAATAAAATATAAATTAAAATGATAGGGTAACCTGATATTTCTATTCAATTGTTCTTTGCTGTATCGTGAGAAAGGTACACTCCCGCTTACAAGTTTTAGGACACTTATCAAATATGCAGTTGATATATATGTTATACCATCTTATCTTGAATTTCAAAATATCCAATCTATTTGGAGAAATTTGTTAAATTTATTTTTACCCTCGAAAAAAATTATTCCTCTCGATTAGTTAACTCAAAAGTGGTCCCAATCCGTACTGGATTTTCACAACAAAACCCTTGGAAATATGCTTTTCTAGATCTTACATATAACGTCACACTGGTTGTTAAAGAACAATATTACGAAGTATTCTGAAATACTTTAGCCTGAAACAAATATTGTTTAGAGTATATTAAAATTTAATGAACGACGCTTATGCTAATATGAAGTGATAAATATTGTCTGATATATATATATAATTTTTACAAAACATCACATTGTCTTCATCCAGACCAGGTGTCCTAATACTTGCGAACGTTAGTGTGCATCTACCCCATCAACTACAAATGTCATTTAATTAAAATTCACGGTTATAAGGAAACGAGAACCGATTGTACAGTTGTGATAGATTGAATTACAAGGGAGACAGAGGCCAGTGTCTCCGTCTACGCGACCGGCCACGTGCGCGCGGGTCAGAATTTTCGTTACGCGCGCGTATCCGGCTCTGCGTGTCTGCGTTCGTGAAGTTAGTCAACCACTTTCTCTCTCCGCTCGTTCCTCGAGATCGTGGTTGTCTTTTTCCGTTCGACGTTCCGTCTCTGTCTTTCTCTCCCGGTGGTTATCGGTAGCGCTTCGTCCTCCTGGAACGCGACGAAACGCACGACACATCCTCGAAAAAGTCGACGTCCTCCGAGAGGATCGAACGTTAGAGGCGGCACGACCACGCTGCCTCTTCGAGTTCACTTCGCGCGGTCAGACGTCGAGATAATAAAACTTTGAAATAGACGCTTTCACTTTCGCCATTCCCAACACGCGTCCTGTTTATGAGTTACATTTTGATTCCGTCGACGCCTGTGGTTTTCGCGCGATACGTAACGGTTCGGTCCCTCTTGCTATATTGCAGCAGTTGCTCGATTCTTTTCCGACGGTAAACGCATATTTGCTTCGATCAACGAGAAATACTTTTGAAAATTTAGAAATTTAGATATTGACTAATTTCTTCAGTTTCATATAAAAAGTGCAGACGATCTGAGAAAATGTATTTTCGTAACATTGTAATCGTCGTTGTAAGAGTGTATTGACAAGTCATTTTGACTTGCTTGGTAGGTCTAGTGTTAGAGAAATTAACTTTGAATTGATTGTACCGAAAAGATGATTCTGACTCAGTGATCATTTATGGACTCAAGGATTTTCTTGTTTAATTTCTTACGATCGAGAATTTTCTACTGGCCAGGTTAAAAAAGGATTGAACTCAAGTTATGAACTATAATTCAGGTTAGGAACTCATTACTGGACTAGTGTCGCCATTAATGTGATGTCATAATTAATAGATAAGCTTTAGTAGACTTAAAAAGGTACAATAGGTACTTGTCAAAGTTCCGTTCAGTGAAAGAAACGTTTTACATGGAAAACGTCTTAATCCGTGGTGCAGTTGGGTATGTCTCAATTTGCAGTTACAGTGACGACAACATTGAACGATTGTTACGGGACAGATGATTTCAGAGATGTCCGGTGCCCACAGAATTCCATTAACACCGATGTTACGTCACGAAAGCATTTAAAGGAGTACACTTTCGATTTCGTTTCGGCCGCTTTCTAAGGCAGCTCAAGGCCAGATTGTTTTCATTTCGATGTTTCTTCGATCGATCGGGGCTGGGTAAACACGAAATGATCTTACCTCGTTTAGGGGGCTGAGATCCTCCGATTCCGTTTCCCTCTTAACGATCGGACTGGAAGCGGCGAACGCCACCAGCAACGACAGGCCAAAGAGCACGCAGGTTATCCTCATTTTGTCTTCTTTGTCTCGTCCGTTTCCTGCGATTCGGTGTGTTTGTTCTAAATGGGAAAAATCAACGTGAGTCGTCAGGCGAAGAGCAAGCACGAAACGTTAAGGAAAACGTCGAGCCGAAAATGTCAAGTGAAAGGATGACCAAAGTGGTAAACGTACGGGATCGATGGTAAAAATTCGTTTGAACAGCCGCGACCGCCGCTGCGTATCGGTAAAAACTAAACGTCGTGTCGTGTGTGTCGCCAATCCACGACCGGGTTTACCCTCCCAGACTACTGTGTAAAAGTAAAAGTAAACCTGAATCGTATGCACTAAAATATATCCAGCGTCTGACAAGATTCTACAGGGTGGAATTAAGGTCGTATGTCCAACAGACGGCGTTACTGAACAGCTGACAGATCGTCGGAATGACCGACCACGATGACAGCAAAACGAACAATTTACCTAACGATCTATATTACCGAAAAGGAACACTGACGGTGATTGTCGATTGAAGATCGAAGGTAGAAGAGTTGACAGGTGTAAAAGAGGTTTTTTAAAAAATTAAAAATATCTAATTGGATTTTAGAATATGAAAGTTATACAGGATCTATATTTACAGAAACAAACACTAACGGTAACTGTCAACCGAGGATCAAATATAGAGGACCTCACAGGTGTGCGACAGGATTTTCAAAAAATCAGAAATATCTGATTCCTCTTTGAAATGTCAAAGTTACACAGGATCTATATTTCCAGAAACAAACACTAACGGTAACTGTCAACCGACGATCGAATATAGAGGACCTGACAGGTGTGCGACAGGATTTTCAAAAAATCAAAAATATCAAATCCCTCTTTGAAATGTCAAAGTTACACAGGAACTATATATCCAGAAACAAACACTAACGCAGATTATCAATATTGAAGATCGCAGGTAGAAGAGCTGACAGGTGCGCAACAAGTTTTTTAATAAAGTCAAAAATATCAAATCCCTCTTTGAAATGTCAAAGTTACAAAGGATCTATATATCCAGAAACAAACACTAACGCAGATTATCAATATCGAAGGTAGAAGAGGTGACAGGTGTGCAACCGGTAGTAAATTATCCAGCGTAACCGAAGCACAGAGAACCCGTCGAAGACGCCCACGTGGTTAGAACCGGCGTAAAAGTAAAGTGACTTCGCGATTCAGTTCGACGAACAACTTACAGGCGGAGCGTGAACGTCGAGGTGCGTGAGAGATGTGTGCTTGACGGAGCGCGAGCCTCGTTTGAGGACCACAGTGAAGGAGATCCCGATGTCTTTAGCGAGCCGAAGGGGAATATGAAGGCGAGCATGTGTGCCCCTTCGAGAATCGAGAATCGAGCTTCGAGAATCGCCAGGCCTCGCCTGCGGCCCGCCACGGGTGGGGCGGGTTCGATTTCCTCCGCGAATACCTACGCAGCCTCGGTTCTCCCCGGCTCTCGAAATCGGCCGGATCGGTATCGCGGGAACCCGTGGCAGGGAACCACGCGGCGTGGCGATTCGCGGTGTTACGAAATCGTGGATACAAAAGGGGAAGATGTGGATGAAGTGGCGTGGTACGAAGTGAACAGGTACGATTGGGATGACGATACCTTGGGGGAGGCGCGTTTGAAAACGCAACTCCCGCGCGAACGACGGGATCTTCACGCCCATCGGGACTGGTGGGGCGAAATTGAAAATGTCGCAATTTCTTCGGGCGTGAAAGTAGGCGAGATAGTGAGACCAAGGGAGATTGGGACATTTGGATTGATTGGCGAGGGAAGGATGTCTTTGGTGGCGTTGGTGACATCTTCGTTTGGAAGCTGGAGTTGATCCGACGAACGTCTTAGAGTTGCAGTTTTTGACGGTACTGTCATTGGTAGAAAATTGGTTGATCGAGGGAACTAAATATTTGCAGTGAAAATTATGAAGATACTGAACGTCTTTATTGGAGGCTAGAATTAACCATATTCACGTCCCAGAAGTTCACTCGATGAATTTTACGTTTTGATGGTATTATCCCTGATAGAAAATTGTTTAATCCAGGGAACTAAATATTTGCAGGAAAAGTGATGTAGATAATGAATTTTCTAATTAGAGGCTGGATTTAACTCTGTTTATGTCGCAGTTGTTAAATATTAATTCGGGATTTCGATATGGGTCAGAAATGACTCGACTACGCCTTTCGCTGGTTCGTTTTCCGAATATCGGTACAGAATAAAATGGTGACGTAACGATTTGGAGATGGGTTCAATCGCCTCTAGGCGTTGAGAAAGTTTCCGGAAACTTATATTATCATATCTTCTTTTTTTATTTAAATCATATAGAGTTAATACTTTGTAATCTTATTTATACAATTTTCTACAATTTTCACATTCCAGTTAAGAATACCTTCTTGTATATTCAGTAAATACACGCGTGTACTGCCTAATTTTTTAATATTTTCGTCGAATATGAGCAAAACTTCTATTTCATTTCCCACATCTATATTCCACGGTGCTTTGTACATTTTATTGCGAATATAAATAATTTTCTGTCTATTCTCAATAGTTCGATCAAGTGCTTGCTGTCAGGAATAGTATTCTATTAACTGAATGGTTGCGTAGATTGCAGGTGTTGGAATTAGTAACACATATTTAGGTTCATCGTTTATTGGACGTTGGAAGTAGAATTTAATCAAGCGTAAAGCTGACGATTAAGTCTCGAGAGAACGAGGCCAGATTATTTAATGACGATCAGGTGGCATTTGGATTGCAAAGAGTTGATGCATAAGAATTTGTCATGAATAGCTACCTATTGCGAATCGTATGTATTTGTACAAAGTATTTAAAAAAAAGTGTCCAAGACTTTCAGTGCTTGTAGTATTCATCTCTATTTTAAAACCTTAAAATCTTAAACCCTTTTTTTCAACACCGTGTAGAATATATTTAAGTGTGTTGATTACAGTGAAACGTAGACTATTATGAGGATTTATGAAAATTTCTGTTTGATTTATAATCTCTTAGAATTCTTAGTGAATGCAGTAGACGTCTGCGCAATTTTCATTTTCTCACAGTAATTATAAAGATCTAGATCGGCACAGATATCTGCAGTGTAATGAATTAGAGGCAAACATGCAACGTAAACTTTCCTAGTATTACAATTTGTACATTAGTGGCCGTTTTAGTATTTATAATAAAAAATATACATTCCACATTTTCGATAACATGCGCATGGAAGGTTGAAAACCATCAGTTATACATTATTCAAGAAAGAAGATAAGGTAACGAAATCTACAGGTCCATGGTGATTGTCTTACCGTGTCTTTGAGATAAGAATATCAATGAATCTAATGTAAAAGCGAAAGGCCCTGTTGTAGGTTTCCTACTAAAAGGTTCAAGGGTATGGTTCATTGACATTCAGTAAATATTCTTCAGTGTACCAGAAAACCTTCCCCTTTATAGGAGTTTACAGATACCTAATAGGGCAATAACACATAAACTGTAATGTTCATAGAATCTTGTTGATTCGACCACAGTGTGAAGTTCATTTCATGTCATAAATAAATAAAAATATCATAGGTTGGTATTTTTGTTTTCTTCTGCCAGAAAAATCGCAGAAATTTATATAAAAATAAGAAAAATTCTTGTCAGAAACAAATGGAACAGCAACTATTAAAATTAACATTCTTCCAAACTATCAAGAAATGTCACAATAGGATTTCAACGATTCTCTAAATATTACGTCACGCATTACACCCATAAATAACAAACAATCTCGATTTGAATTTTCTGACGCAAATATACAAAGTGCTAAACGTGACATTAAGTGTGTTAATTGTGTAACATTCGGTTCCTGCCCATTTTTCCACGAGCGTTTCTCATCTCACTCCTCCTACCATTTCCCCAACATTTCAATACTAATAAGGAAAGTAAGACCAGTCCCGCAGCGTTATATAATTTCGCATTTATACGCGACACGACGCATTCAGGCCCACCGAACGCAATTTCTCACTTACAAAACCGGCGAACCGTTCGAATTCGTACGTTAAATGTTCTCATCGCCTCGGCTATCGAACAACGAACACCATCACCGCATATACACCGTTACAGAAGCATTTTAGAAGCACTGGGAAAGTGCAGACAACAGCCACTTTCTCGCAGCATCATCCCATACGACGCCGAACCATCGTAATGCCCATTACGTAACCGTCCAGATTCATGAAATTGGACCGTTCCTCTTTCCCGCTTTGCATATCACGAATAGGGTTGCTAACTTCTTTTCAGTTAATTCCTGGACATATTGCCCAAAACTGAAATATATGTATATATAATTATTTATGCATATATAATGTAATTTCACAATATTATCCACTGAGAAACCACTTAACATAACATACCTAGTATTCCGAGGACATTTAAAAAAAAAAATATGTAAAATATTGTAATACAGTTTTTTTATGTTCTTTTTTTTATTTTAACTATTTTGGAGTGTAGGTGATATTGGTCGATAGCTTTCTCTGAAATTCCGGGACATTTTGACATTCAATTTGGATTCTGAACAGCAACTTCAATTCCTGGACAATCCTGGACGGTTGGCAACCCTAATCACGATACGATCACATTAACGGGCTCGTGACGAAACGTCACATCGCTCCCGTTTATATCGTCGCGATGTAATAGCGTTAATTAAAAACAACGACGAGCCCCGTAACAAGCCACAACATTGTTCCCGAGCAGCCTCGTAACGTTCCTCGCGCAATTAAACGCTTAACTGTCGAGACATTCCCGCGCTTTAACCTGTCATTTCGTTCCCTGAACCGACGTTCTATCGTCCGTTCAGGCGTTTTTCTTTCCGTCAAAAGCCGCCGACTGTCTGATTATTTTAATAGGATCATGGCCTGAAACGGGATTTCCCTGTAATTATTGTGTTTGGCTGCGACGAACGGCTAATCTGGACGAACTGTACTTTCGCCTTGACCATAATCTTGAAGGTATCGTCGATTTTCAGGTCACCTTGGATCGAGAAAAACGGAGGGGGAGTGGAAAAGGGCGCTGTCTATATTAGCTCTTAATATTTAACCTTTAGAGAACGGGCAGGTTTCTTCGTAACCTTTATATTTTTGAGTTAGAATTGAAATATTGTTGTTATAATGTAACAAAAAAGTCAGCGACACCTCTGGAGCTTAGAAATAGATGTTCCACCGAGTACGGTAAGGAAAATAGAAAAGTTGCACAGGACCTTTATATAATTACAAATATCAAAGAATTCATTTTTTATTTCAGTTTTGGATGAGTCTAGTAGTCATTTTATAAAAATTATGTTATGAAAATATATTTCAAATGTCATAGGTAAAAATGGTAATCAATAGACAAAAGGGAATTTTCGTGTGGAAAAGATTGTTTTTCACTGTATTCTTGCTTACAGTCAGTGTGATGTAGTAAAACAATTATCGGTGACTCGAAACATATAAAACTAAACCCCAAAGTGTAAATAAATAGTTTTACTATAATTTTGCAGTCCGGAAATGACGAAAAAAAATCGATACTCAATTCTCAAATTGCAGCCACTTTGTAAATTTTCAATATTTCAACCCAAATCTGCTACCCACTATAGCTATGCCCGAATAATGTAAGAATCTTTCAATTTTTTTTTAATTTTAAATTAACAGAACGACCAGCATCACGGCCACTAATTAAGCAATTTTTTTGGAGGTGGTCGACTTTCATAGGCTCTAGCGTCATTTTTATTTCACATTTCCAGATCTTGTGGTAGCAATCGAAAGTTCTGTTAAATTTCCAACTAAATTTATAATTATCAAAAATTTGCTGAAGCCACCTCAAGTATCGAGTGTGACAATCTTTGTAGTCACGGTAATTAGAAATTCTCTTCGCGATGGAACGTATAGATCGGTTCACTAGAAATAGAGGAAACGAAGATCTCTGATCAATTGGATCGTTCGGGAGCAACGTTGTCGCGAAATTCGAAAGCGGCGCTCGCGTACTCGCCCCGATAGAAAGGATCAAGGACACTGGGGTTTCTAGAGTCGGTTCTCCGGTGCACTTGGATCGGCTATCGTTGTGGGCTAGTTCGATCGTCGCCGCTGCGGAACGACCACGCGGGGGTCTTCTACGTGCACGCGTTACTTCATACGACGCGCTTTACTTTTTTTTTTTTCTTCGCTCTCGCTTGTGATGCGGTTGTGCAATCGTCACGATTCGCTTCATCCGTGATTTACATGCGCGGCGAGCCAATGAAGTCCTCGAGTTGGGGAGAAATTACGAAAACTTCCATGTCGGGAATCGCTGTGGGACTATCCGTGGTATCTATTGGGTCAGTGCAAAAGTTTTAGGTGGTTTATGCGGATGATACGATCGTTATGGTTTCGTGGAAATAATGAACAATTATATTAACATACGGGGTGTTGATAGAAATGTGGGACACTTTCACAAGGTGGATTCTACATGTAGAAGTGACTTGGGAACATCCCTAGAGTGAAAATATCTTTTTCTGTTAGAACTGGCATGTATTTGTAGAGAATTGAAGACTGTTGAACACGGATTTTTTTGTTTTTGCTGAAAAATCGTTCGAATGGGCGAAACAGACTTCTTACGAGTATATGTAAAATGTCTTATTGAAAAATGTTATCCCATTTTGTGTAATGTTCCAGCTCACGAATTTACAACTAGTTATTATTAATACTCATCACGTATCGAGGAAGAGGTCGATTTGTTGGGAATATGTTACGAAAGTGCTTTTTCATGGCCGAGAACGATGCTGGTTTATATGGGAACAGCCTCGGATCGGAATATACATCATGTCAACGCAGGAAGATTATTTTACTTGGCAATTATATTGTCCAAGGCTTTAGCAGAGAGTCAGTACAGATTCAAGATAGAGCCCAAACAGGATCTCAGTACTGTTAAGGAAAATGTATTCTAAGTTTACTTGCATGCAAAATAGTTGTTTAGTAACCCTTAACTGGTGAGGTGGGACATAAGGAACTCAATGACTATTTTTAGAATATTTTATTTTTATTCAGTGGTTACTTAAAGAGACGCTTGTTTATTTCGATGTTCTTTTTACATAAGAATGCAAGTTAACTAGTTGTGCAATAATTACTAAGATTTGTGTAATAAGTAATAAATAATAACATTTTTACCTCACCCGTGAAAAGTAAACAATGGTAAACGTTCGACCTAGACCAGGTAAAATGTTTGAATAATGTCATTATATGCAACATAATTACCAAGATGGAAACCTCAGTGTCTGTCACAGCGGTGTACGTAAATATTAATTATGTGCTAAGAAATATAATAAAGGAGTTCCATTGATGTTTCGAATATATATCACACGTTAAGCGTTTAAGTATTGGCATATGAAATTTTCACGTTATAAAACTCTTTTTTTAGCGTAACCTCTTTACCTTGAAACATCAGTTACGTCTATGACGTAGAGATTGAAATAATTGTCACGTATCGTGTTAAATGGTCTGTCATGGAAATTAAAATGATAAAAATATACAACGGATAATAGATCTTAGAATCTAGAAGTAGATCTAGAACATGTAAATGTGAATGTGACGCCATATAGATCGATTCATAAAATTATGCATGACTGTAGAATGAGAATTGATGAATGGGCACAGTTATTTTGTCATCTACTTATAAAAAAGCTGAAAGAAAAAAAAAGGTGCCAACAACACGCGGTATTCCCAAGCGGTCACCCATCCAAGTACTAACCGCGCCCATCGCTGCTTGACTTCAGTGATCGGACGAGAACTGGTATTGTCAGCGAGGTATGGTCGTTGACGTATCTAAGCAATTCTTAACCTGATCACACTTAACCTGTAATTCACCCTCTGTCGGAAATTAATATCCAACTGATAATTTGACGAGGTCAAACTATAAAGTGTTTCCAACCAATCAATACAACTAAGAAACTATGAATACAATGGATTTGAATTATTTGGGACACATCGGGACTAGCGTCCTTTGGTCCGATTAAGCAGTTGCCCCAATTATGCGAAGTATCATATAGGTCAATATAGTATATTCAATTAGGTTTTGTTCTTTGAGCTTTATCCTAAATAAACGGCTACCTCGATTAATTAATAGCCCAAATAAGCGGAATTCACTGTATTTCAAATAGTGGTGCCAAAAATGACAGAAAAACCATCGAACGTACTGGTACGCTTACGCCACCTCCTGCTACCCACGATTGCTACTTGCTACGTGGGTGATATCTAGCACTTTTCCTCAATTATTTTTAAACTATTGATAAACGATACGGAACAACACATCCCACCCACTTAAAGGTCCGCTACATTTGTCTCCTCTCAGCGAGGCCAATGTCCTCATTACCCTGATGACTCCTCCGGAATATCCCCGCGATGCGATCTCTCCGTCTAAAAGCCAACTGTCAAATCGACAGGTTCCGTGAAGCAACATTTCGCAGATAAGTATCACCATCTCGAAAGCGCGAGCGCTGTTTAGAAAGGGAGCCAGAGCGTTTCGCCACACACTGGTAAACCTCAGAACTCGTAAATGAGAAAAAAAAGGAAGGAAAAAGGAAATAAATGATTGGACAATGTACGGAGGTCTAAAGGGAGCCAGAGCGTTTCGCCACACACTGGTAAACCTCAGAACTCGTAAATGAGAAAAAAAAAGGAAGGAAAAAGGAAATAAATGATTGGACAATGTACGGAGGTTAGAGTCGAAGCGCGACGTACTAACCAATCATGCTCAGCGATGCAAATCATCCTCGTGTACGAGGGGAAACGCTGGTAACGACGCGTGGTGGTAACAAGCTGGGTAAGTAGTACAGCTATTATGTGGTCAGACCGTTCATGCTCTGCGCTGTGACACGTGGTGCCACACCGCGACCGAACGCGTAAACGCAAGAGGTATTTTAAACCGCGGATTGACGACGAGTAACTTTCCAACGGGAAAGAAAGAGACAGTGCAACGAGCCGGTCAATGGACAGCGATGGAGAACCGACAGAGACGAGTGGGGAAATGACAAGATTTCTGGTAATTCGTTTACGATGAACAAAACAGGAGCGAGTTCATCGGAGAAGCCGGAAGACCCGGTGGTTTATATAAAACATTGGGTGGTTAATTCAAACCTAGGGAATATTGAGAAGTGTATGGAAAATGGATCTAAAATGCAACTCTGAAATGTTGAGGGCTACTGGAAGAATTCTTCAGGCCTTTGAGAAAATCCTTCAAGACCTCCTGGATTCCCATAGGTAACCTTCTCTTGGGATCCTGAAAAAATCGGTTAAGGAATCTCTGAGAGTCCTAGAAGAGTCTTCTAAGAGATTTCACATGTCCCTGGGAGAATCTTCAAGATCTATGTTAAGCCCTTTAGATAACTACGAAAAGAATTTTGGGTCTCTTAAGATAGACTTACGAGTGATTTCTGAAGACCATAGAAGAGGAAGAACTTGCCAAGGGACCTCAGGTCCATACGAGACACCTCCAAGTAACCGCTGAGGTCTCTAGAAGAGGAAGAACGTATCAAAGAGATCTTGAATCCCTAAAAGATACCTCCAAGTGACTGGTAAGTGCCCTAGAACCTATCAAGGAGATCTTGAACCCGTAAAAGACACCTCCAAGTGACAGCTGAGGACCCTAGAAAAATATTACTCTATAAAGGGAACTTCGAACCCCTAAAAGTCACCTGTAAGTGACTGCTGAGGGCCCTAATAGAGGAAGATTATACCAAAGAAACTTCGAACCCCTAGAAGAAATCTTCTAGCAAATTTTGAGGACCTCAAAAGAGGTGGGATTCTGATATTCAACTGATCCCTGAGAGTCTCAGCAGAGAAAGGTCCCGATCTATATCGGTCCATTGATCATCAAACTCCAAATGGTCCTTTCGCCTTAAAATCGTAATCCACGAAAGAATTTTTAACGATGGAATTTGAGAGTGAACGATGAACAAAAGAGAAACGAATTCATCGGAGAAGCCGGAAGAGACGGGGCGTTATGTAAAGCATTGGGATGTGTATCGTTTGTCCGGCACGAAAGTCGATAGCCTTCCTGAAAGCGTGATGCCCCTACCCACGGTAATTTCGAGAGTAAAACGATCGTTTTTTTGCCACCTCGATGTAAAACGTCCGGTCCCGAAACGAAATGCATACCTCGGTCCCGTAGGTGGAACGGCTGTTACGCAACAACGGCCACTAAATTCGAAAAGAAAGTGGATGCTCCGGTTCCTCTCGTTTTCGTACGAACCGCTGGACATACGTGCAATTCGACACCACCGTATTTTTTTTCACGGTTATCCGTTCAGTTGAATTCGACGGTCGTAACGAAATTAAAGATGGGCGTAACACGTTGCGTAATCTGGTACGTTTACTTTGCTGACGATTACTTGTGTTATAAAGTCATTCCAATCAATCGGTTTTGTTGTTTTCACTATGATAAGTAAAGATTGCAGATACGCTCGGTCAACTTCCGCCGGCCGAGAAAGTAGCAAGCAGCTTTCTATCAACAAAGAACCACATGTTTCTAGTTTCTGGAAACATGTAAAACCGACGATTTAAATGCTGTGACGTTTACCTACCCCTTTCGTCGAGGACCGAAGTCTTTCCTATCAGGAAGCACACTCTGCAGTTCACTGTGTCGCGACACGGGAACACTCGCCAGTCACGTGGTCAGCTGTCGACAACTTTTACATTACCACGATCATCGAGATACACCATGGATCCCCAATAAACAGGTTCTGCGATAATCAACAAAGTTCACTCTCACTTTTTTTTTTTTTTACGAACTCGTCGAACCAAGGAACTGATCGCAAGAAACGGAACCGGCCGAAAATGCTGCAGTCACTGTCCGATCGACTACTGGATCGATCGGGAAAGACGCAGGAACGAGCACAAAATATATACACCACGATGTGATCCACACAGTTGATCCACACTCGCCGAAGAACTGTCTCCTGTAGGTGTAACTCCTTCTTATAACGTTAGAAGGGGTTCTCAACCGTGTTCTATTTCGTCGATCACCGCGAAATTTCGTCAGTTTCGTATCGTGACGTAATCGATTACGAATTTTTTTTTCAATGAAATCCCGAAGAAAAACAGAAGGAATCGTTGGATCGCCGGCCGGCCGATACGTCGACGCCTAATACCGCGACGCCTCGTTGCCGGAATAGCAGCGAAGAGGACTGCGCCACCGAACGCGAAGGAAAGCCGTCACGGGGAAATTGGTCGAACGAAACGCACGCTACTCTGCCGGTGTGGCGGACAAGGTGGGCGAAATTTATGGCGTAATTCCAACAAGCCGCGTGACTAAAGGCGTGCCCCAAACAGTTTCAGCGGTGTTTCCTGGGACATACGGATTGACGTGGCTTGTAATCAGGAAACCGAGATTACATTGGGAGACTTATTACAGGAACCAATGGGCGTGGTGATTTCCATAAGGGAATGTTGATATAATGGGACAGTGATTGGTTGAGGTTGACTGATGTGGACTACTTTATACTTGTAAAAAGTGATAATAATAATATTATAATATCTCTGTATAAGATAGTACGAATTATTGTGTTTGTCACAGGGATCACAGTAAAAAGCTACCCTAATCGTCTCAAAATACTAGGCTCACACAAGTACATACCTACTCACAATATACAAAAAGATAACCTACTCTAAACAGCAGCAGTAGTCAGAAAAGTATTATAGCAATAAGAGAAGAACATGTGACTTGTTAAGGAACCTGTCACATGATCATCAAACATCAAATGTCTGACGAAGAAATATTAGCAATAATATTAATAGAATCAATATTAATATTAATAATAATATTTCCCTTTGGTAAATCACAATAAGAATTTAACTTGAATAACAAGCAATGAAGATAATTCAATTTATATTTATGTGACATTTAATTAGTTAAATTTTATTACGTAAGATTAATTTAATTTTAGATCGCGGTTGATTATTAACTAATCAAGTAACTCAATGATCAAGATTCTGTGTTTGTATAAACACTAAGAGCATCTGAAGTAATTATTAATGAAATGTAAACTAATGGTACTTTTTTAAAATTTTCAAGTTGTACACTTTCTGTTCGCAATGTCTTTTCTTAGCATTAATTGTTCAATGCTAATAAAGTTGCAATCTGTACTCTGATCACGTAACAGTTCCGTTAATTACGTGGTGGTCCAACTAAACCACTTTCACGCGCTTTAGATGCACGTATATTTTGGCTGATTTATCGTTCCAGTCCAGTCATCTATTTTCTTAACAACCTGTTGTTGACGATTTGTTGAGGTAACTCGTGCGAGAGCCTCCCCCTCCCATCGGTGAATCAATCGTCGATCGGGTTCACGGAGATCGTCGCTTTCGCTTTCACGTGTTCGCATGGTCACGACAAAGACCGCGATGAGCTTCATCCGAGAAAGGCCAACTAGTTTCTTCCTCGCCGATTCCGCCCGATCGGCTTTACGTAACATCGTCGCCCGAGCCTACGTGTTACACGTATCCTTTTACCTACTTGTACCGCTGTGTAATAATTGAATGCTCGGAGTATCTATTCGCAATGATAGCGATGGCTATGCTTAGCTTAAACATTAACAATACATACCGAACGAATTCAAATATAGGGATTATTGAAAAATGTATATAGGGAATATATTTAAAAGGTGACTTTGAAATTACCCTGAAAGAACCCTTCAAGAGAACTTGGAGCATTCTAAGGGGTTCTGGGGATGTTTAATTGAAAAATGGAGAGAAACGTTATTTAAAAGGTAACTGTGGAAAGTTAAAGGCTTCTAGAAAAATCGTACAAGGCCTTGGGAGAATTCGTCAACATATCTCAGGATTTCATAGGGGGTCTTGTAAGTGTCTCTTAAGATCTTGAAGGAAATCGTCAAGGGACACCTGAGATCTCAAGGAAGACCTAGAATAGTCATCTAAGGGATTCGCCATGTCCCTGGGAGAGTTCTCAAGAGATTTTTCAAGCCCTTCGGATAACCCCGAAATTATTCTTGCGACCATTTTTAAAGACTTCCGAGTGATTTCTAGGTACCACGGAGGAGGAAGAACCTGTTGAAGAATCTTCAGATCCCTATGGGGTACTTTTAAATGACTACTGAGGACCCGAAAAGGGTACTCTTGTTTTGAGCGATTCCAGAGAGGAACACCCCCAGTGGTGGGAATAACGCCGTTGCTCGTGTTGCATTCATCGAGGAATCACTGTACTTAAGCGTCCATGTCTAGTTTTTCTTGTTCAAAATTTACATCGCTTCCAAGCCATCGCTAGACTTATGCATATCAGTCCGCAAGCCGAATAAATATATCTTCTTTACTTTCTCCCGGTCAACTCCGGGCACGGAACTTCCGACACTCTCGCTATCTGCGCGGATCGCGGTATCCGCGTGTTTATAAACAGCCCGGTTGCCGCGTGTTCCAGTTACGTCTGCGCGGTGGATATTTCATTTTTTTGAAAAACAACGACGATTACGACATCGGCGCGAGCTTTTTCCGTGCGGAGAAAGTGACCAGGGGAAGTTTTACGATTACGTTTAATGAAAAAGTCCGATCGACGAATAAGAAGGTTCGGTAATTTTCCGCCGGACAAAACGAGAGATATTATTCAGGACTGAAAGTCCGTGTGTTATGTCATGGGATAGTGATAGAATGAAAGTTTTGAAACTGAGCATTGCTGCTATAAAACGTGATTTAACAGGGAAGAAGTAGGTATTTCCAATGATACTTGAGCTGTCTTACGGATGTATATCCTGCGAGGAAACGAATATGTTGATTACTTACGTCAAGAAGTATTAGGTATACCGATAAGTCGTCCACTATTTCTCGACGTAATCAGTATTCGTTTCATTTTATATTCGTAATAATTTTCTAACATCCTACATCATTTTCATTGAAAAATTGAGGAGATACTTTTAAGTTTAAATTCATTGCCTTGTAGTTAGAAGAAATAGTGGACTAATTACTGGTGCATTTAAAATAAAAGATGTCACGTGATTGGTGGTACAAGCAGGGAGGAAATAATTCTAAGCTAAAATAAGTCGAAAGAGAAAAATACTTTTTTTCTTTTCAGGTTTCGTTTTTGTTATAATCAAATTGGAAATTTTCTGGACACGCCTGCAATTGAATAAGATTTGGTTAGCGCGTCTGTTCATTGCATTCCGTTTCTACTTATTACCATGAATACACGCGTTTCAGATTAATTAGCAAAGTCGATTTTCTCGAAAATTAAACTGTAGACTAAAATGTGTATTCTGTATTTTCAAATTATTTTTAAAACAATTCATCATGAAAAATAAAGTTTTGTCACGATCATATTGCAGATTTAAAACATACATAACATTCTCTAATACGCAGAATATAATTTAATAATCACTTCTCTCGACATTGGATATGGGGTACACAGGGTGTGGCTAAAATATTAATTTCGTCACGTTGAAGTTTTTATAAATTAGAAAACACACGAATTTGCATATGTACTACTGTTGCCTGAAATTGCTTCACAACTTAAAAAATATCTGAACGTATTATTACAAGATATCGCAACATTACTATCACAAGAAAAATTTCAATTCCATTGACATCTTCTTCAATTCTATGAAAATAAATAAAATGCCCATAAGTCACTGCATAAACAAGTAGTGATGAAATGTACGGAATAAATCAGGAATTAAAGTTCATATATTCGGGCTACAAGGACGTACGTACCAGAAAATCAAATCGCCTAAGTGGTACGATTAAGTTACCACGCTGGAATCCAATCCATCCGATTCTCGCTATGCGAAAGTATCCCGCAAAAAAAGATTTCCCGCGATGATTGTCGAAGAGGATTCCCTCGCAGTAATGAGTCAATTTAACACGTCCAGATTGCGTGTAAATTGCAATACGAGCTTCCTCGTCCTTAAACGGTGTTCACGGCGGAACAAAGTACACCTGTTCGACGTTCAAATTTCGCAACACTGCGAATAACCGTGTGGTGGATCGAGCACGGATTTTCCAATCTGAAACTCATTCCACATGCACTTACGATATTAATTGCTGCCACAATTTTTAATCCGTGGTGTGGAATCTCTATTAAAAATATGTAACGAGTATTAGAAAATTCTCTGGAACATTTATTACAATTACGAGCAGTTTTCATTTTTCTTGATATTTATTGATACGTTCAACAAATACAAACATGTTTCACAAACTTAATATGTACTGTAATCTAAAAGCTAGATGTGTTTACAGTCAACGAGTGAATTACACTAAATGTAAGCACTTACTTAAAATATTTGCATTGGAAAAGGGGTTGCTATAGAGTTGACTTAGTGTGTGCCATTAGAAGTATGCTTTTAATTAGTGATGGCGATTATTATCGAATACAGTGTACATTTTTGGGTTCATTGATAACATCCATCGTATACATATTGGATTGGTGTACATGAAATCACTCTTCTAAATGAGAAAGTACAATCGAAATCATTTTTACCATTGATTTTACCAATTTTACTGTTGTATACGTAATGTCCAACAACTAATTAAATACAATTAGTTCAGTACAGTAACTAATAAACTAAATATTTTCTTAATCATCTTACAACATTGATCCTACCAAACATGTAACGTTTTCTTCAACAATTTCTTTTGTGTAGAAAAGAATGTTCTTATTTGAGGTCTCATTTTCGAGATAATGGATTTCCAATATTTCTTGACAACGCTGTGCAATGGAAACTGGACCAATACACGCGTCTTAAATGAATTTTCATTAAAAATACCGAAGACATTTTAAATAGCTACATGTAAATTACCAACATCTTCTCCAACACTTGCCTTACATCGTTAAAAATATCGGAGATATTTTGGCCGTGCACGTGTAAATTAATAAAGCAGCAAATAAAATCACACCTTTACCGCAACACAGGTGAGAAACCTACAAACGAGTTCCGGTTTACTATATCGGGTGCAGTCTAAAATAAAAAGAAAAAAATAAAGAAACACGCAACAAAAAACCTCCAATGCGAACCGCGTTTCCTGTTACAAAAGCTACCAGCAGCAAAAAACTCCGTTCCTCGACTCGAAAATCCCTGACCTAAAACGCTCACCAATACCCGTGACGATCACGCTCTTGTCCGTGTGTCCCCGCAACAATTTGTATTAATTCGTTACGTAATACCCCATCGCGATTCCGTTTATGTAATTATTACGCCGAAGAAAAGAGTCACTGAACGTCGTCTTCCTCAAAACCAACCACGTGCCATTTCTCCGACGAGAAAAGTAAAAGTTCGGAAAGCACGTTCGGCGTTCCTTCGCCGCGTGGACTTAATTAACCCTTTGTCTTGTAATTAGACTGCAGACATTTATGCAAATTCAAAATTTTAGATGTTAATATATAGAAACTATAATCGGACAGAGTTCTGTTTTCTGTACCAGATGCCTCAGAATATTAACAATGGAATATAAATATTGCTCCGACATAATGCATTGAAAAACAGAAAAAGCAATAAATCCATAAATATCCATAGACTACTTATAACTAGACTGGGAATGTTTATACATTTGTAGCATCTATTAATTTGGAAAATGCAATAAGACAAAGGTTTTAATAAAGATTAATACTATTTGTGTGTTAAAGTCACATAGTCAAGCCTCTATACAGAATTTTAAATTCTGTATCATTTTAATTTTCAGATCTTGGTACCTGAAATTGTAAATTTGTATAAACTTTTGCAGTCTACTTATTTGTTCTTGTACAGATGCAAATTTTTTAAATAAATTGCTTAGCATCGATAAAAATCGTTTCATTAAAAATTTTTGCAAAAAAAGCAGTTGAAAAATGAAAAAAGTAAAGAACGATCTGACTTCAAATTTTTAACCCTCATCCTTCCCTTTGTGTCAAACACATTTTTCTTCTAAAAAATTGCTGTTATTCTGTCATGTGTAGGCCCGTGACTTTTATGTTAACCCTCATCCGTCTTTCATTGTCCCATCTTAATTTGTTCCTCGGTGTTACACTGATACAATGCTAAAAGATTGATATAATTACAAGGTAAATAGTTAAATTTGCACAGAATCGACAATGTATCACCGCGGGTCGGAAGAGAAGGGGGCCCAGGTAGTAAAAGTCCTTCGGAATCGGTTGCGCAACGGCCCGCGAACTTGTGAAATTTCCGGATGACAGGGTACACGACCCAAGACCTTAAACTTTGCAGCTGCCCGTTGCTTCAGATTCTCGGAAACACGAATCCCGGATGACGCGGCACTACTGCTTACGTGGGAAAGTGAAACGGTAATTATATCCTCGTGAAGAAAGTTTGGAACCATTTTGTGAATCGTAGAGTATCCTGAGAATCGAATTAAAGAAATATATGCAGGGTGTTCGGACAAAAGGATCGAAGACTTTAGGTGGTTGTATTCGCAAAGTGGAGTAAAATATATCTAATCAATGTGGGTTCTAAAACCAATCCTTTCAAAGGAAAATAGAAATGTTTGTTTTTGCAAAATTGAAACCAATATTTGGTACAGATGATTAATATACCTTCCTTCCATTTCGATACAAAATTTATGTTTGAGGATCATAGATCTATGTACGTTGTGAAATATTCTTTTTGTACCTTGTATTTGTTATTATCGTGCAATCTTGAATTAAGGCATTCCTAAATCAATTTTTCTATTTAAATTCAATGTTACGGAGAGACTTAATTATGATATCAAACATTCATAAATATAAAAGTTGATTTTATACCGAAAGTATCTTTTACTTCTCTTGGTGAGTACTATAAACTCCTAAAGTTTTAGACTTTTTTTAAACACCTTGTATACATACGTGAGCATGAATTAGCTGTGGATTTTCTGAAATCTTTATAGTTGCACAGCTCTGGATATCATAATGAAAGTATTATACCATATACGTTACAAATTGTAATAAAGCTTTATTACATTTTTAGTAAAAGCATTGTTTCATTTGTTAAGAAAAAATTCCTCAATCTTCGGAGGACGAACATGTCAGATGACCATGTAGATTGAGAAGACCGGACTATTGAAATATAATTATTTATTCTGGAATATAAATCTTCTAGGTAGTCTGATCTCCTTGCTTGATCGAATGTAAACAAATGAAAGTTTAGTATATTTTGAGTCGGCGTTGCGTTATGTACAATATTGTTTGCAGTTGACAAAAACATAGCCAACTATTAATTCAAAGTTTCTATTAAGTTGTTGCACAATAAACGTCGTTTTTCAGTGCGTTACACGTTACCTATTTGAATTTTTACAAAACTTGGATGAATAAGCTTGTAATTGGTTGGCACAAGTGTGTAAATTCCGATCGATCCTACTTTTATTAAAAATCTGCATTTCATGGTAAGTTATATTAATCACTCTGCAGTCGGAAAACGACGATTATTATGCAACAGCTTAATAAAACGTAATTTACGCTACCACTCGACAATATGTATGCTAAACTAGTCACCGTAAGTTGAATAGCTGGAAACTCTTGAAAATCTGTCCGGGGATCCAGTAGAAAGTAAATTTCTATTCAATATCTGTATTTCTCAACGTAGTTTAGAAACGTTTCAGTCTGCATGAACATCTACAGATTAATCATTGTAGCTAACTGTAACTATTAAGATCAGTTACGAGTTGAATGATCCTAGAATAAAACGAATCCGATTAAGTGCTCTTAATTGAATGCTAATATTACACGCAATGAATAATCCCTTCTAATAAAAGAAAGGAAACGTGCGTGTACATGTTTCTAATTTTTATATTTCATTACGACCTTCAGACAATCTCAAAAAGTGAGCACATTAATTTCTGACATGTAATTTCTTGATTTGCAGACACGAACGCTACTAATTAGCGGCTAAAGAATATTGTACGTGTTAATAACATTATTTAAGGATCGAAGGAATATACGATTACTTTCTCCGCGATCGACACAACGATTACTCATTTTTTTTTGCCTTTCTTAACCGACGAAATGTGAATCCGAAGAATCGTGATCATTTCGATCGCATTGAAATCGGCTGAAATAGCTCAGTAGAACCTCGATTATACAAATTGGACGGAAGACATAACTAAAAGTTCTTAAAAATGCAAATATCTATTGAACTATGAACTTGTAGAAAAAAAATTGTAGAAGTATTTTTTTAAATTTAACATTCGTACTTTCAGGCAGAATAATTTAGTTTAGAGAAAAAATACATTAAAATAACAAAGAAGGTATTTAAAGTCCGAATATTTTCAAAAATAGAGATTCAGGTCAAATCTTGTGTCTGAGGTCTTTTGTCCCCCAGAAGCACCCAAAGTGTTAAAGCAAACTATACTCGTATAATCGAGGTTTTACTGTATAGTGAAAGTTAAACTACGTAAGAGTTATCCCGTAAAAACAGATCGATCGATTATCGTAAAGAAGACAGTATTTATTATAGAAAACATTAAGTACCGAACTAGTACAATCAAACTTTCATGTCTTACGTAATGTCGCCTCGACCTACAAACTCGTCATCGCGATTCCCTCTAGTCGGTTTCTTATCGTCGCCGTTAAAACGAGATTGAATCCGTCTTGCGTTTAACCAGCGTACGTTATAAGTCAGCGGCTACGACGCCTTTCAAACAAATAAATCAAGACACTCGTAGGAACCGATTAGAAGCTCTGACACGCAGTCGCGTTTATATTATGTGCTCGAGCAACGTGCTATTACTGTGTGGTTAACTAATTAATGTTTCTTGCGAGTGATACAAACCAGATGAAAGGGGAATATAAAAATTTCCCCTTTGCTTTTGTTACCAGACGACGAAAGTAGATCAACCGATCGATAGAGGTTGAACGCGTTGCGTTTCGAAACGATCCAGTTTTTTTTTTCGTTTGGAATTCTAGGTGATCCAGCGATGCACTGGCAGAGGTCCATGGATCATGACACCTGTAATGTAGATCGCGAGCATCCGTGGTCTAATTACTTCAGGGCGATTGCAGTCGGAGGTTCATAGTTATGCGTCGATTAATTAGTCCTCGATGGAATCGGATTGGTAACGATGAAAGTGTTTAGCATCTTCCTCCTGATAGGAACCGCTGGCAATTAGGCTGCAAAAAAAATTTATCGTTGGTCAGGGGAAACGATCATGATTATTAATGGGAGAGGATGGAGAGGTTAACGATGAGTAAGGTGAAGCTTCTTTGCTTGATTGCATACTGCTGGAAAGAGCATGCTTCGATTGACATCGATTCTGTCTGGTGGAGAATGGGGACAGATTGAAGATAGTCGTGGATGAAAATAGATAGAGACAAGGTGAAATTAGTGAGAGACATGACTGTATTGGACATGGGAAATTTGGAATGTAGGAACAGTAATTTTCCTCGTGATGATTACTCGATATTTCTAAAAGTAACGATTTTATATGTAGAGAATAATATAAATTTTCTTAATAAGTTATGAATACTACTGATATAAGAAAGTAGAGGGTTACGAGACCTAATTTAAGAATATGTAGAGTGCCACGCGTAAGTGTCGACACGAAATTTTCCAGGACTTCCCTTGAATTTTAGAAAATATTATGTTAAACAAGAGTTGAACTATATATCAGTGTGCATCATTTTGTAAATCAGAGTTTCTTTATTTGCATTTTTTTTTGGAGTAATAGATTTTACCTTTTGGTTTTTAAACGAAGCTATGATACTTTTTAAATATTTTTTCTTTAGGACGTGACAAATCCAATAATTATAAATATGTTACGAAAAACACAGAAATAATGTAAAGTGAAGTTAACAGAAGTTGTGCAACCTAGTGGTATACTAAGGCGTTCGTGTTAGAAACAAATTGTGCACACTTAATATAGTTCAACTATTATCTAACACAATTTTTTCTACAGTTCAAGGAAAGTTCTGAAATTACGTGGCAACACTTACGTGAAATACCCTGTGTAATATGCAGAAAATAGAACCTTGGATACTAGAATACTCGTAATTGCAAAGTCTAAATGATCCGACCATTTTCATAAATCACTCTGTAAGTATCGATCAAAATATGCTGTCAGTTTTTTAACATTCATAAAAGTCATTTCGAACCAAGGTTTTGTAGTACAGTTTTGTTCTTATGACTATGATTACAAAACTGAATGAATATCATAAACGTATCGGTACGATTCTGTCATGAAATCGGAGGTTAAGACGCTGTGATTCATAAAATTTATCACCGTCTGATAATTATTCACCAGAATCTGAATGACATGCAATAGAAAAAATGAAGTAGAATAACAAACTAGCGCTGGAAGAAGTGCATCAGTGTCAATGTTCTCAAGGCGACATAATTGTTGTTCCAATTATGTATCCAATGAACCATTTACTGACACAATGCTCCAGATAGATAGAGCATAACTACATGTTTTTTCTGCCATGTCCGTGAGAATAATATTTAAAGGAGTAGCATCGCTCCCGTCATTCGACATCGATTATAACCATCGGGCGCGACACTATGAATAATTGAAGGCAGTCTATCTAACAAATCGATCACCGTCTGGAAATTCGATCCTGCAATAATTTCATTCGCAACGTTGCACAAGTCAGGCATAATTGAATTTTTGAATAAAGACATTTGATATACAAGATTAGGTCTGTATTCTTCTCAACATACACGAAGGTGAACCCGAAATATCCTACGCGGAGAACTCCTCGAGGCAGTTCTTGAATAAAACATTTCAATAAACATACAACGAATTAACTTCTTCGAGTAGAAAGTTAACTTCTTACGTTCGATAAAATTTCGGCTCGTTACGGAACACCGGTTCCTGCTGTCATTTCATTCCTAGGAGACATATGTGCATATATTTAGATTTAAATTTCAGGATGATCGATCCAACCGTTAATGCTCGTTTCCTCGTGCGATCGGTTCCAGGATGATCGGTTATTATTTACCGTTGCGACACGACGAGGCATACGTACCAACGCACACGCAACGAGCGAAGAGAGCAGAATCTCGAATTATAAATATTCATCGAGGTGACATGCGAAATCGGAAACGGTCGAGCAACGGTTAAATCGGCTGCAACTTCGGGCCGATCGTTAGGACATCGCTTTCCTCGGTTCTATGTACGGTCATTTACGACGTGTTACACAGTTTTTGAATGGTGAGACAGAATAAGGACGAAGCGAGGTGAATTGCACGGTCGAAAGGATACAGGTGGAAACAGGTGACTAGAAATTTCGTAAACGCGGTACAAGGGTCAAACAACGTCCTAGCCGGTGCAAAAAGTCCGGTTTTCTTTCGAGAATGGAAAGTGAATGGCCTTCGGTAACGGCGCCCGATCTCTGAGCTACATTATTATGTAAAAAAAAAAAGAGAATACGTGGAAAACAACGTTCAACCAGTTATCTAGTCCGATTTAGAATGCTTCGCTCGCCTGGGCTGCTGTATGACGTAGAATTTTGTATGCCGGGAACGTTTACGAACTATTCTGGGTACCTTCAAAAACGTAGAATAGCGTAAACAAAACAGGTAAGGTTACAATGATAACTGCGAAAATAATAGTAATGGAAAGACGAAATTTGAAGAGAGAAGAATGAATGCTTGTAAGGATAGCCGTATGACTCAGTGAACGAAAATACATTTACAAGAGTTGAGACGTCATAATTTAGTGGAGAGCTCGCTTCAGCATGCATTGAAATCACCAGAGACGCATACGCATAAATACGATATTCTGAGTTTCTCTATTTACTGACCTGCATTTTCTATGCCACAAAGTAGTTTTTCTTTAAATATTTGTCGGATCATATCTTTCAACCGCAGACAATTTTTATATAATCGAAGTGGTTAGAAGTGTTCCACTATCGAAATGTTTTATTATTGGAGTATTTTATTGGTTTGCTTGGAATGTTCGTAGCATCTAAGAGCAGATTTACAGTCAATATTTTTCCATTTATATCATTCCATTTATATATTCCAATTTATTTTAATTTGTCAGTTAATTGCATTGTACCAATTATGTACGGCTTCGATTTTATTGGCTAAAAAGAACTCCTCAACCTGCTTCTAGACGAATTTCGTTTCGAAGTTTGTTGCAGATTTTTATGCAAAATATCATTTTATGAAGTGATTTACAAAGGGACGAGTAAAAATAAATAGTTATTTCCTTTCTCAGGGATTCTATCAAAATAGAAATGAAAAGAATTTTATCAAACTCTATCGAATTTTTATTCTTTGCTCTATTTACGTGGTCCTGCAACCTATAGATGCATAAATCTGCAAGTAATTCTGCAATATATTGCAACTATGAATCTTCAAGACCGTGACAGCACGATACTTCGAAATTGTCCAACAAATGCTAAGTAATATTACGTATTCTCACCGTCGTCAACGCATTTTCCAGGTTTTCGATGGTCACCCCGTGACGTCTTCCGCGATAATTTGGCACGGTTGGTAAGTCCGCCCACCGTGAGGAACGACCAGAAGTGAAATCAGGGAAAAAATCATCATGATCGGTACTCGAGTTTCACGATCGCTCAAATCGACCGTTTAGCGGCTGGCTACCGGCAGTTCGCCGGTACCACCGTGACTTTCACGGTCCGATAACGTTATTGCCAAGTGTACGAAAAGGGGAGTGGGGGTGGAAGGGAATGTTGCACTGCGTAGGTGGTTCCGTTGGGACGGAAGAACGCGATCTTCCGTGGTTATTCATAGGTCAAACGTTGGAAAGTACTTTCACCTTCCAATACCAGAAGCGGTTCGAATCGGTTTCAGGAAATCTGACGCTGGTTGAGATTCATAATCGTTGGTACAACGTGGAAGATCTCGAGGAAGGTCGATTCACGAGTTATGGATGATTCAGCGTGAGGTTGAAAGCAACAAACGATGCAATTTAACCCTGATGTTCTCATCGGGTCTATATGAACCGAAATGAAGATTATTACTGTTATTTCACTCACTCCCTCTAACCGAGTCCTTGAAATGAAGAGTATATTTCAATGGGTATTATGTTTTTAAATGTTTGTTTTTAATATCGAACGTACTTAAATTTTTACGCCTTCTTTTTTATTTCCCATTTCTTAACCTCTTAGCTGTGAATGACGAGTACGGTCGTCATGAAGAAATGGCAATTTTTTATACGATGACGAGTATGAAGGGATCATTTGCGAAGTTCGAAATAATTTTATTCCATGCAATACAAACGTGAAGAATAAATAAAGAGAACAGGCTTAATGTGGGAAAAAATCCAAGGATAGTTACAGTGTAAGATCAATCAGGATACGATCTTGATTAACTACGGTTGGATCTCTTAATTAGAAGCTGTCGAACGTAATCACCAGTGTTTCGCAAATAATAGAACGTGTCGTATATACGTATCAATTTGATTTTTGCAGTCTCCGGAATGAACTTTCTTACCGATTGTTTTCCAAAAACGAAACGAATTCTACACTTATCGTAACGGTATATTTACTTTAAAAGTTAAATATTAATACCAGCAACAAGTGGCGTTTCACTTCAATTCAAAGGAAACGAATAATACTTATGTCTGCTGCATCGATTTGGAAATCATCAACATGAGTTCGTCTCGGTGTTACGAAGTAAATGGTTAATCGATTCTGCAAAGTGACTCAACTTAGTCACCCTGTAAAAAATATTGTGAAAAGTTTGTGATCAGGGAGATCCATAAAAATTATTGTAATAAAGGAGCTTGAAGGTGTTTTTTACAAATATACATACAAATAATCATTTTTACATATGCAATTTAGATATACTCTCTAAAAGATATTATCAGGAAATGTTACATTTAGTGACAGAAAAGGAAGGTCTTTAATATATTATCTCATAAACACTCGTTAATCGTAATTCTTGTACAACTTCTTGTGTTTTTCTGATACAACATTTTTTCGCGCCATTTCCTTACATATTTCTAGAAATTCTGTCATATAGCGTAACAACGCTTCGACAACATACTAATTAGTCCTGGATATCCCAGCACACTGAAAGGTATTTCTTACTAATTAGTGAAACCTTTAAAATATTATTTCTGTTTCCCTTATTATACCACAAAATTTAAGTGTTTCCGCTGAATTATTATCCCTCTATCAATAACCATGTTAATTAAACTCAACACGGACAAAAACTATCACCAACGAATGAGTAGAATTCCGTGAACTAATTGTATCTTTACGCGTGATTTAAGAGAGATTTAATTATTGTTTTTTAATTCTTATTTTATTGTCTCTCCGTGGATGGCAATAAATGTGTTAATTGAAGCCTAGTGGAATACCAAAAATTTTTCGAAATAGTGACGCTGCATCGAACAGCCCGGGTACATTTCCATTCGGATGTTTACGACTCCTCTGATTCATCGAAGACATTAATGAAGCAATTAAATTCAATTTGGCGAGCTCCGTAGGCGGAGAGAGTCGAACAGATAACACGATCCTCTCTCCATTTCGGGGCGAGGAGCAATGGTTATGTCACGTGAAATTGCATCTCGTACGCGAGTGGAACGTCCAGGCTTTATTTTATCCTCGTTTTCTCATGCGTCACGTAATCCACCGATCTCATAACGCGTCACGCACCGGTCGCCTACTCCAGAATACGCGTCGTCGTTTACTACCGCCTTGTCATTAAACATTTCGCGGCATACATCTCCGAAGTGCTCCCCATTTCTTCCGTGGTAGAAAGTAAGATCGAAAGTAAACGATTTTGGAAAGCGTGCGTATCGAAAAGCCACGTTTTACGATCGATGCGGTTGTTTGTGACGGAAGTTTAAACATTTGTTATTTTTATAGAATTGCATATTGGTACTTGTACGTTTTTCTTATTCAGAAAGATTTTCATCTTCAACTGAAATTTAAGCTCAATTTTGAGCTAAACAACATTGTCCCCACACATTTTTTGTATCTTCTAAAATATTATAAATTTAACACTAGAATAACGAATCCGATAAAATAACGGATTACAGATTTCTTATTTAACTATTACTAAAATTATAATGTCTCTGGTAGACTTCATAGTGATTTTAAATTTCTTATAGATTTTGTGTCGTACTATATTCTGCTAAATTGTACTGTAGATTATGTATATCACCACATTTTACAATTTAATTTAGTATACATTCAATGCTAGTAATTCTAATGTTAATACGACCTCACCTCTCAGAAATCAAAGTAAACTGTTATATAGGTACATATATTCTTAAATTTTAAGCCTGCATTATTGGAGGTCATAGCAAAGTAATTTTAGAAGAAATTATAGATCATATTTCTAACAACTGATACATGTTATTAAAGTGTCAGGGTGCAAAACGACCAATTTGGTTATTTCATTGCTAAATCAGTCAATCCATTTCCGCTCCTACACTTTTATATTCTCGTTACGCAACCTCACCACTGTACGCCTCCACCTTTGTCCTGATTTAATTAAACATTAAAGCACATGGTAATTTCTTTTATGCAACCGATCCACGATCACCTTATGTATTTTGCCAATTACGGAATGCTCCCTGATTTCTCGACAGCCGAATTTTTTGGTTTTAACATAACGAGGCGGTGAGCATATACGTATACGGGCGTGTAATGCACGGGAATACGAAAAAACGAGCAAGAAAGACGCGGGAGGACAAGGGAAAAAGTTAGTCATGGCCAGGGTGGGCGAGGTGGCTCGAAACCGGTATTCAATTATAATCGCGTGCCGTAGATCGAAGGTTTGACGTAACGCGGGCGTAATCGTGAAACTCGAACGGACAACAGAAGGTGAAAATCGGTTTAACGCAACCAGGTGCAAGGGTGATACGAAACGGGAATCGGAACAGGATGTGTCCTTCTGTGGCACAGTTGGGCACAGTTTTATTCAAATAATACATAATGAGCAGTATCTAAGAAATATCATCCTGACATTGAAACAGTTAATGGAATTAAATAATTGTTCGCCAAGTCGTCGCTCTAGTTCTTCATTGTTCTATCTCCACTAGTTTCTAAACTGAGAACATTGAGTTTAAAGTTTACGATGTTTAATATTATAGAAGCAGAAAAGTAGTGATATAATCAAGCACAGTATAATATCATCTACCAAATAGCTATTTATTACAATATTTAACAAAATTTGATCTTATTATCCTCATAAATTTTTAATTGTAAAAGAATATTTATGGTTGTTTAGGTTGAATTTTCTTTGTATTGTGGTGAATTTGTAATCTTTGGACCAATGAAAAGCAACGTCAATTGATTAACTAAATATTTTTTTTAAATGGAGTTAGGACAGTTAAGAACTCGGGCGACGAAGTGTTCGCTCATACAAGAAGTATTATCTTGTTATAAAAATTGGAATTTCCACGTTTCATACCAATTATAAATAACGAAGTACCTTTTTTATCTTTTATTCGTTACTCGAAACTCTTTATCTACATAATGCATTTGCCCATCTCTGGTTCCGTGGTTGCACTTTGTCATTAATAAGTGGTCACGATTAGAACGGATCGATCCAGGTCGAGTTGAAAGTACGCTGACGTGTTCTGCATCCTTGAATTACCATGCGTTTATAGTAAAAAAAAAAATTAACTGATTGGCCACATAATTAGAATCATTACACGATATAACTAACCTAAAGCGTTCTCTAATAAAACTGTAATTAATAACAGGTCCCGTTCTTGTTGTGTTTAGGGTAATCTACTGTTTTAATATCATCTTTTTAATTAATTGAAACCGGTGAATGATTCAATAAAATTTGTACGTCGAAGAATGAATGTTCTCGATTTTATTATTCACAAGCTTGTATAAGGAAAGTTAGTTTGTATTATTGCCAAAAGAACAACGTAAACATAACAATCGAAAGTTGTTTTAATAAACTAATGACACGTTGACGCACTTAATATGTAAGGATCGGAGATACAGTGCTGTTCTCTCGAATGGTCTAAGATAATAATGTGTTAGATCGAATGAACACCTGCACTAGGCAGGTGAGTAGTTGTGCGTAATATTATCATAACAAAAAATAAAAAGATCAAATTTTTGGTTGATTCCTCTGTGGGGTGAAATTTTTTGTATGGGTAAAATTAAGTTATTCAAGTAACTTGAGTTAAGTAATGACAGATAGGGAACAAGATTCAAAGAAGTATTTAAATATTCTTGGCAACGTGTTGGAAAAAATTAAGATCTGTTATTAAGCAACAAAACTGGATTTATCAGTGTTGTAGTGTTGCAATAATCTTGTTCCCAACACAAGTACAAAACGAGTGGTTTCACGATAAAAAAAATAACGAAGTTACTTCATGTTTAGGGTTGTCTATCGATTGGAAATATTACACCGGATTTATGGGACTGGTTTTCTGCGTAAACGTCTCATTACAGAAAAAAATGATTTTTTTTTTTTCACCATTGAATTTTTCAAGTTATAAATAGTTCAGGCAGGTATACTGAATATTAATGAATCTCAAGCTCCACCTTCTAAATATATTATTACTAATCTTTTAGAATAAGTCGTGACAAGTGTGGTAAATATATTATAAGGTACATATATTTCTCAGTTTCCAATCAAATAGCTACGTAATAAATGAAACAAAAAAATCAGAAGGCTGATAATTTCGTGCTAGTATATCAAAAGATAAATCGAGCTAATTCAAAAGAACAGCACCGTACATTATAATACTGATACTGATCACACACGACCCCTCCTCTATTTCGAAATATTTCACGAAGCGACATTCCTGATTGATTTCACAGAATTGAGCGATCGTGTGGGCAAAGTTTTAACACCAGGCAGGATAGACAGCATAAATACGTTCTAAATTGGGATTTCTCGTCAAAGTCTTTTGTGCCGTGACGATAGACGAGCGGTCTTATTGTCATGCTGCGGAGGAGGTGTCATGAAAGGTGACGGTGTAGCGTAAAAGTTCGGCGAAGGTTGATAATTCGGCGGACCGTAATACGTCTGTGGTCTTTCGGTCTCTTCTTCGAAAGTGCTCGAGGAGGAAGCGGTCAGGAGACCCGAAACAGCGTTTACTAAGGAGGCGACAATCTTTAATATCCCGTTAACTATGTCTTTAATCAAAGTACCGAACAGCGCGATTGGATTTCCCCCTTTGCTTGGCTCGGCAGACTGGAAAGTTGATAAGTAGAATGTAGTTAAGGGAAAGACCGAGTCTCGGAATATGTTTGAGTCTCTCCATCGTTTTTACTGATATGTATAAGTGCAAAGAGAAGGAAGAAAGAAAGATACAGCTCAGGGAAGTACAGGATGTCCAAATTGTTCTCTGCGATTTTTATATTTTTTTAACACACGATTTGTTTAAATGACTAGTTTGGCACAGAAGTGGCATTTTCTCGATTTATAAAAAATTATCAGCCTGGAATTTCCCGAAGCCACACTGAACTCTTTTAATATTTACATAATCTACTCAGAATCCTTAATTTACTTTTTCAACCATTTTTGCGACACTTGTCCCGAGTTCAAACACATACAAAAGAATCATACGAATATTCTGATTGTTCATGGCCATTGATAATGAGGTTTTAATATTTCAAATTAGAAATCTAGTTAGTATTCAAGACACGTATATTACGTCGAATTTCTTGTCCTTAGATACAATTTACAATAATAAAATATCGGACAAAATTGAATAAATGTTATTAATCCAGCAACATTCATCATTTTATGTGCACCTACCTGGTGCAAATGATGGAACTGATTTGGCGTTCAAAAACTTGATACAATTTTAATCTGAATTTTGATGGCTTCCATACATATTATACAATTCACATCTAACTTGACTAATTTTCTGCACATTGTTGCAAGCGTTTCAGTTATACTTACTATTACTGTGCCATCAATAGGAATTGATCGTATTGACAGACACCCTGTATTTCCCTAGTAGAATTCTTTTTTCAGGTACGTTGGAAGAAAAGGAAGGAATGAAGAAACGAGTATAAAAATACTCACGGGCTGGTAAGAATTTTGACCGTAGCCGTAGTTAGTGCCGTAGGTGGTAGGTGCCCCATAGGAGTCTTTCTGATGACTTGAACCGGCGCTGCTCCCAGCGATCGTTCCTGCTACTATGGCTTTCACGAGACTGGTGATATCCGAGCCATATTTGCCGTACGAAGGGACCTGGAATTGAACCAAAAACAAAGGAACCATTAGTAATCGTTCTTCGATAAGCTTCGTTAAGACTAGTCAGCGGTGATCATTCATGATCTTTATTCCTATGGCAAACATCAACAATGGTGTATTATATACGACAACGGTTTTCTTGGGGATGGGTCAATTTATTGTTGACAGACAACGATTCGTTAACAAAAAAAAGAAAATCGATGCGTACTTTGCTAAGACTAGAGACGGCTCCGGCGATCAAGCTCGAGAACAGCGACATCTTGCCGGGCTCGGTAGGCTAAAAGTGGAGATGATAGTGTCCAGTAAAATGCAAAACACTTTTTCATGTAAAACACTCATACCACAATTGTTTAAACGTGTAGAACAGCGATTACCTGACTCAGAGGGGTGATTAAATTCTTCAATATATCGCCAGAATTCGATCCACTTTTGATTGCAGGCTGAAATTGCGAGTCACCTCGACATTAGCGAGGAATGGTAGAATTTACGGGTTTAAGGGGGAATATTATATTTACATTACTGCTTTGTTTGCTCAGAGGCACGATCAGAGGGCCAGACAGTGGCCCAGATAACGGAGCGATTACTTGGATGAGCGATGCTATAATCCCGGACGAATCTCTCGGTCCGTCTGGACCCTGAAACAAATCTCCTTACTCTATCATCTCATCTTTACCTGATTTATGTGACTCGTATTATCGGTTAATGCATCCTCTACGAGCAAGCCCCGAAGAAACGTGGCAACTCACTTCGCTGAACTGCAACAAGATCGGCACCAAAATTCCGGCGAAGTCGATTCCTGGTTCTTCTCCGTCCCCCTAAAAGCAGCGTAATCATTGAGAAGCAGAATTATTAAAGGTGCATGATAACTTCGTTGATGCGGTTCAAGGTTCACCTCCGACAGTTCTTGAATGAGCGGAATACCTGCCTCGATGACCTCGTAGACGTCAGTGTCGGTGTCGGGCTGAAAGCAATCTGGGCTACATGTGTTTCCAGTGAAACATGGCCATGTACTGTACACATAATCCTGTCCATAAGTAATGGGACACTGATACGGGTCATTCCACTCCAAGTACATTTTTGTACTCGATATTTGGGATTTTTTCTGAATTTTAAATATGTTATAGTCCACGTGAAAATGGGGGAAGTTTTAGTCAGCACTTTTCTGGGTTCGAAATTGTTTTAAAAAATACAGACTCTCAACGTTGGCAATTTTCAACGATTTTTACGAAAACTATCGTTACAAATTAATATTTATGTCCATTATTGTTCAAGATACGAACTTCACATTTCTGTTCACTTTAATTGCAAAGGTTCGTTCTTTTTAATCTTATACGTACTTAAAGTTATCTTTGCAATATAATTTTTGTAAATTTGCACCCTGGTTCAAGTCTGAAGAAATTTAAAGGAATTATGTATAAAAATCCAGTTTTTTAATATTACTCTGACACTATACTTCGTACTTCGTATACCACTAGAAATTGAAAACACACGCGATACAATATCGTCAGACTATGAATATATGCAAAAGAAACATTAGATCATGTTCTACTGGTAAACTGAAGAAAATTTGTGCATGTTAAAGGGTTAAGTTCTTCTTGGAAACTAGTGCGCGATATGGATAAATATTAGTAAATGTTACTCAGGCAGCCTGATTGCTTAAATTCCTTTAAAATAAATATTGAAGTACTTAAAAGTTCCTTTTTAAGCTTACTCCCTATTCGATAAGTGGATAGCTAATTAGTACACCGAATAACTTAAAAGTTCTTTTTCAAGTTTACTCTCTATTCGATAAGTGTCCCAATACTTATGGCCGGACGTGTACAAGCGTAATAAAATTACGGTACTTAATTTCGAGGTGTATAGTGTAAGAATACGCACGACTAGGGCATCAACATTCTTACGTCACTAAGATCCTCCAAGATAGGGGCGACAAGTTGCAGCAAATTGATTATAGCTTTAATAGGACCACCCCCTTCTTCGTCGTCGTCGTCGTCGTCATAATCACTCTCGTCGGAATTGCTCTGGTTAGCATCGCTCTTATTGGTCTCTTCACTACTTTCTTTGTCATTCCCGCCTCTGCCACTTTCGTTACTTCTTTCCCCGCTGGAATTATTATCACCGTTGTCACCTTCGTTGCTGTTCCCTTTGTTGCTCTCATTGCTCTCGTCGTCGTCATCCTATCACGACAAAACTTTTCTAACCCAAGACATCCTGACACACTAGGCGATTGTAGTAATAATTACTTCACACTCACTATCGTAATACTAATTACAAAGAAAGAATAAAAAAAAAGAAATAATGTACGAAAGAAAATAGAACGTACCTCGAGCTCTTGTGCCAGAGACGTCTGATTACGTCTTCCGTGTCTCGACTGAAATAAACGAATCGACTTCAATAAATTTATATTGACGAACGTATCGTGCCTTATTTTTCGGTTCGCTGATCAACGGAAACGAAATCACCCAGACGCCAGGGTCCGCCATTTTCTCAAAGGGGCGTATGGTTCGATCGACCGAACACGCGAAAATCGTATCGTGATAACGCTTATCGGGACGATCGTTCATTGCGATCTATTCCGGCCAACTCTGTCACGAGGGGTAACGATGAAAATAGATGATCTCGCGTTTCCATGGTAATTTATCGCGGTTCGATAAGCGCCGATGGAAATCGTTCTTCTCTGTCGTTCGACACACGTGCTTTCGCACGCGAGTTACGCAACCGGTTTCTGACTCATCTCGTAATAAAAGAGAAACACGAATCATTCCGTTTCGTGGATCGAGAGCGTTGCGTAACGGGGCGTTAACGGGTCCGGAAGGTTTGGAAGGAACAGACCGAGAACGCATATTTAATCCCACGACGCAACCACGCAGCGCGCGTGTCGCCCGATTTGGTATCCGCTTCTCGAAAATGTCATTGTGGGGCAGCTTTTGTGAAAGGAACGCTCGCGTAAAAGGTTAATGTCCTTTCATGCATTCAAGCTTTGCGTTTGCACGACCACGATGAGCGATATTCATAATGGTTCTCTAACGAACTATTACGTGTGAATAGTCACTTCTTTATGCATTGGGTTGGTGTATGTGAAATGTCGTTTTCATTCAAATGAAACTGTAACCACACGTAGTTTCCTTGACTCTATTTAAACGGTATTTCTCTTGGTGTTTGCCGCGGATTATTTTTAGTAATATCTCTTGATACATACTACTGAAAAGAATTATTGCTAATAAAAAATCACCAGCATTCAATTTCAACAACCGACGTTGAACTGTCCTAACATTTACATAACCTACTCTAGGTCCTAAATTTGAGTGTTTCATCGATTTTTGCTCCAAGAATTGGACGAATGCTCAATTATATAATGAGGTTTTAATATTTCTATTATAAATCTTGTTGGTATTCAAAGTTCGCATACCACAGCATGTTTTTTTCTTTTTTAATACGATTTGAAACAATAGGTGATCGGAAAAAATTTAATTAGATTGTAACTTTGTTTAATATAAAAACCCTACGAAGTTATCAAAGAGCCTCATTATTGATGCGAATGAATTAGTTTACGGTCTAATTTAGTTCACTTCGTTCGATACAAAAGTAATTATAAAGATTCTTGTAGCAGTACAAGTCCCGTTATATATTGGTGCTTTTAATTGCTATTAACTCAGCGTTAATTAACAGATTCATGTGTGGGAACCGATATTAATTTCCGATAGAGGGTGAATTACAGGTTAGGTGTGATCAGGTTAAGGATCGTTTAGATACGTCAACGACCATACCTCGCTGAAACTACCAGTTCTCGTCCGATCACTGAAGTCAAGCAGCGATGGGCGCGGTTAGTACTTGGATGGGTGACCGCTTGGGAATACCGCGTGTTGTTGGCACCTTTTTTTTTCTTTCAGCCTTTTTATAAGATTATAACAAAATAACTCTTCCCATTCATTGATTCTGATTCTACAGTCGTACATAATTTGATGAACCGATCTATTTTGTGTCACATTCACAATTTTAGATTCTAATATCTATTGTGCGTTGTATATTTTTATCTCATTACATACATTATTAACTTTTAACTGATGAGGTGGAAGACTTTCTACTTATGTGCGTACATGTAAATTTCTACAGAACTGTTTGATACTTGATTAGACTTTGGACGTCTTACATGTATAATATATTATAATCTTTAGGGAAAATAAATAGTGGTCTGTATTTTTCTTTGACGCAATGAAACTGTACATGAAGCCTAAACAACTTTTAAATTTCCGTGCTTGTCGTTTGATCTACAAAAATTTGAATTTGCATAAACATCCGTAGTTAACTCGTGGCGCATTAAAATTTAATTAGATACGCATGAATGTGATTCAGTAGTTCTGAAAATATGTAAATGACCTTAATAAACCGGTTCAAGTTGAACGTTCTTTTAGAATCACATTACAAAATATTTCTACACATGATATTTAACTACAGCTGTATCTTTCAGCTGTATAAGCGATGGAAGAATTTAACACGTGTGAAATATTTCTGAGACCATGAAGAACACCTTCAAACACTTTATATCACGTATGTAGCTACGAATAACGATCTTTGAGTTACAAATTAACTGATCCTTCCCCTAGATACATATATTTCGATTCAGGAAGATCTATTACGCAAGACCGACAATTTTAATGGCGATCGATGATAACCAAGTCTCTGAATATGACTGCCATTGATCACAAAGTAAGTGATTGACGCGTCAAGGTGGTGTTCATTAAAACATCGAAGGGCAGATTAGAAATAAGATAAATTTAACAAGTATATGTTTTTATATAACATGATGGATCCATATCTCCTTACTGTAGTCACCTTAAAGAAAAATGAATCTATAACGCCCTTAGCGATTGAAATTCAAGGTGAGAATAACAGAAATTGTGTGGCAGCTTTGACAGAAATGAAACAAACACTGTGACCACGTGTTTATTACGTTTAATTTTGGTCACCTATACGTTCTTGAACCTGCTATGTTTCGAAATCGTTAACGTTCCCTTTTCTCATACGATGAAACAGTTCATTCTATAAATTTTTTTATTAATTTGAATCGTCGAGGATTAATATAACAAAACCTTTAACAACGTTTAACGAAGGTTGTCATTCCATTTTCAATTTACTGAGAGCCTCGATAAGAGAAACACGTTTCTGTTTTGGTGCATGTGTTTGTAAACACGTGTCTTAGAATGTGAATTTTCATTAACACCCGCAGTCTATTTATAATATAACACTTAACCTACACTTTATGTTTTGATTCGGGTGTATCTATCGCGTTACATGATTCCTTTGAGGAACAAATACAGGTTGTGGCCGGACGGGTGGTCCAACCGTCCGGATAGTTTTTCTACGTGTAAAAATAAGTCAAAAAGAGAGAATAACATTTTTTTATTTAAGGTTTCGTTTTCGAGAAACTTGAGTTTCAATATTCATCTAAATCGCGTAACCATGCAGACAGTGCAGATATTTTAGCACTGTGGGAAGTAAAACGTTTTCTGCCACAGTGAAAAAGGTCGTACATAGCCAGACGCACATTATTTCGTTTTTTAAGTCATAATATTAGTAGAGGCTGTTAGTCTTGTGTTAAATTATACTGCGATATTAATTTTAAAACGGCACTCAAGTAACCCAGTCTCTTTGCAATGTACGTATCACCTATATTTAAGTGACGTGGCATTCAAAGCGTTAATCTGTCGGCCATGTTTGCTTATGTACAACTTCGATACTGTTTTAAAATGATCTAAAATGTAAGAGAAAAATCAAATCAATTCATCGAGTATTTTTCGCTGAATAAATTCCTGAAAAAGGTCTTCTTTTTCACGGTGTCAACGCCATCTATCTTTCATGGGATCAAGATTCAGTTTGTAATTGTGGTTTTAACCCTTTCGAGCCTACATATTTTTGACACACAGAGATATATCACTTTCACGAAACATAAATGTTGATCTTCGACAAATATGTTCAACATGAAACTAGAGTAAGAAAATAATATCTGAAAACTACACAAAAGGAACAACACCTTATTAACCATACCTGTAATATTTACAGTATTAACAATATTAGCAACTGTGACCTACCAAAACTTAATTCTCAACTGAAATTTAATTTTGTCGACCGAAAGACCTCTTATGCATAATATTTTCAAGTGAAAAAAAAAAACAGTTTAAAACCTAAAAATAGGCTTTCTCTCCTCCACAGATTAACCTACATTTCTTCTTTATAATTAAATGTGATATAGTCCGTCCTATTAAATCATTCATAAAACCGTCTCGAAAGGGTTAAACCTCTTCCGTGTTCAAGACCACGCCCATTCCGACGAGCAGAGCGCGCATCGTCATCCTCGCGGTCGGAAAGATATTACTTAATTTCTTTCAATCTCACGCGTTTACATACGCCTTTCACCGTTTTAATTATCCTTAAACCGCAGTTCCCATTCCTTTTTCTTCCCCACGCGAAATGCTTTGACACGCGAGTTCCTTTCTCCGCTCTTAATCGCCGCGATTTACGGGGCGCCCCTATTCGGTCCACTTGCACTCAATCCTCTCCCCATCGAACTTACCGGCCTCTCTGGGTAAGTCTGCGTCCTCTGCGTATAAGTCTGCGTCCTCTCCGTGTAAGTCTGCGTCCTCTCCGTGTAAGTCTGCGTCCTTTGTGGTGTTGGAAGTCTCTGCGGCCTCAAAGGGGGCGGTGATAAGTCCACGGCCAACGTATCACTGTTGCTACTATTGCTACCGTTATTGTTCTTCCTCCTCAACCCAGTGATCGCCCTTAGCAGCTGAGCAAGCATCGAGGTCCGTGTGCTTGTATTCTTGTCCTTCGTCGGTTGCTTGCTCTGGCTGTCCTTCTTCTTCTCTTTCTTCTTCCTCTCTGGTCTCTTTGTACTGTTCGTCCTCTCAGTCACGTCGCTACCGTCGTCGAACACCACGTTGATCTGGCCCGATTCGTTCGTCACCGTGTAATTGGAATCGAAATACGGAGGAAATTCATCCGGGGGATCTCTGGTCGGTACCACGAAGAAGTTATCGTTCTCCGTCTTGGATGTTGTAGGTTCGATCGTGGCCTCTCGCGTGAACGTGATGACAGCCTCGAAAGGTAGATTGATGATTGGCTTCGCAGCATTGGATAGGTTCTTCTTTGTGGTTAAATCGACGCTGGTCACCGGTAATGCTAACTCATCGGGGAAGACGAACGGCCTGATCGTGGCGTATCTGACGCCCGTGGGAAGGACACCTAGGTTGTTGGTGAGGTTTCTCTCGACCCCGTCGAAGTAATATCTCGTGGCGAACGGATCGCTGGGGAATTTAATACTATCGGTGGTAGTTACGGGAAGGTAAGTCCTCGGTGGAGGCGGCACTGTCACTGTTGTTGGGAACAGCCCTTTGTTCTTTACGTCCAAAACAGGGCCGAAGTCTGGGAACGAAGGGACGAAGAGCTGTGGGTCGTTCAGCTTCAAGGTATTCGACACGTCGAACGCTCCTTTCACGAGAGGCTCCTTGATCTCTGGCCTGGCTAGGTTGATGTTCGCAGTGATCTCGAATGGACTGTGCACAGTGGTGTCGGAGATCCCATAGGTGGCAAAGGTGGTGGGTCGAATGCCAAGAAAATTATTCGTGGCTAACGCACCGGTCGTAAAAACTTGCGGACTGGGATTATTGGCGATGATGTTCTCCCTTCTCGGCGTGGAATTACCGTTCGTCACAGGTATCCTGCTATTCCCAGGATATCGACTGGTGTCTTGGATCCGAAACTCGCTAGGGTTCTTGTTGCGTTCTGGGTTCCGTGTGTTCCCGAGATTTCGAACGTTCTCAGCGTACCTCGAGTTCTCCAAGTTCTGCGGGGTCGAGTACGGTCGTGCGATCCCAGTTTGTTTCGCTGGAGCTAGGTTCTTGAAGCCAGCTGTCTTCAGGTTCTGCGATTGCTTCGAGCGACTCGGGGCTTTCAGTGGCTCCACAGGCTTAGGTGTCACGTCTTTCACCGTGGTCAGGGTTATGTTTATCTTGGACGCCATCAGACCCATCACGTACTTCGCCCAGGCTACCAGATCCTCCTTCGAGGCGATCTTCAGCGGCAGCTGAATCTCCAGGATCTTCGGCACGCTGGAGAATCCATTTCTTGGATCGACCGTGTCTTCTGGCGACCGTTTGCTGTGCGGTGCTGGCATCGTGATCACCAGGTTGGTCGCGATCAACGCGAGAACCGGATAGGAACTGGGCAGTCTTCTCGTCATTATAAACAACATTTCGAACATATTGTTCAGGACTATGCGGATTCGTTCGATAACAAAACTGACTGGCACTTATGAGTGGTCGTTCACAACGTCCATGCGATACTTGGCGACGAAGCTCGACGCGTCGACGTCATTTCAGCGCAATCAACGTCCGCCTCTGATCACCGCTAATGTTTTTTCTTTTATTTACCGAATTTAAAACTCGCGTACCGTGTTCCCCATATCGATCGACGAGCTCGTCGTAGATCGCGACTGAAGCGAGGAAAATAGAAAAGGGAAAATCGATCGTTGAACGCGACGGGGAAACTGAACGATGCGTCGAAAAAATGGTGATTTTATAGCGAACCGACAATCGATCGTCCTCTACCTGCCGCGGCGAGTGCGTTCACTTCCGGCGTTGCGTTCGACGATGCCCGTTGGGGGTGCAATTACATCGGTACGATTACTCGCGAAAACGTCGGGGTTCGTGCGCCACGCGAAACTCACCTGACGACAGCACCCAGCGGGGGCTTTCGACATCCATTAACGGACCGCGTAATCTGGACGAAGCTAGGAAACGGCCCGAGGCGCAGCGCAATCGCGACTACGAGCTCGATAATCGACGTCCACGTGCACAAAAAATCCCCAGTTTTGTGGCGGATCTACGGGTCAACGGGAACATCGATACTTTCTAGACTCTCTCGGTTGGGATTTCGTTAGATCGAGCGTGTCTTTAATTTGGAAAATCCTGATTTGCAAGAAGAAGGGGAGTGGAGGGTTAACTTCGAAGTTTCACTTTGACATGATGAAACTCCGGTGGAATTTAACAGTTTTTGTTGGGAATTACCTCTGTTGCGTTTAATACAATTATTATATTTTTTTATGTAATTAAGTATACTTATACAGGGTGTTCCCAAAATCGTGATAATGACTGGTGTTTCTGCCTACTACGGACTCTTTCTACTGAACATTAGTATTATTACCTGTTTTCTGTAGATTAAGTCATTTTCAAACTATGAGTGTATTGGTAATTACCCCTTTATTTCAGAAATTTAATATTTTGCTTTAGTCATCTTAGCCTATGAACGTTTCATATATTACTCAAGTCTTTAATTAGATCTGGGTTATGTTTGTGTAATTGAGTCGCTATTTCTCAGATTACAATAGTCCATTGATAAATTTGAAATTAATAACCTTTCGTATGAAAAATCCATTAAACAATGTACCGTGGGTAAAATGTTAATACACTGTAATCCATTAACTTTATTTCATAAAACTGTTAAACAAAAAAGGTTCGAGTGGATGGACAAACACGAGATCGACAGGATTCAGAAGAGACGAACGAAGCGAGTAGGGCAATCCCTTGTTAGCTGCGGCCGTGATCGCGATCTTGACATTCCGTGCGGGTAACAATGAGGCTTGGTACTCGGTGAACGATCTCCCGCTACGACCATTAGGTGTTTCCAGTAAGAAACAAAGCAAGGACAAGTTTAAGGCTCTCCCACGCTGATGAAAGTTACCACACTGGTTTCCAGGCGTTTATTAAGTCGAGCATGCGAGTTCTCCAGGCAAATTAAATGTTTCGCTCGAGTCGTGTCGGAATACACCTTGGGACCACTTTGGAGCAGGTTCGTTTCACCTCGATCCCGATACGTGGCCGATTGAAAATGAAGCCAGTTTTGTTACTCCTACTAAACAACTCGACCGTCGAACTTGACGTATTCAATTTTTGGGACACTCTAGACGTCTTGTAACAAATGAAATATAACTTCAATATTTATTCATATATAACTACTTCAATACTTACAGAGTCTGTTTAAGGTCATAAAATAATATGCTCTGTTTTTGAACAAAAGAATGCTGTAATTGTCAATTTACAACTTGTTTCATATTATTTTGAAACTTCTTCCCATATTTTAAATAATTTTGCCCTTCAATGGCTTCTCTGATTTCAAAGTTTTTTATGCTGATCCGAATGAATAGTTCCATTAAACGGGCAATATCTGACGAATAAGGTAAACTTTCTAAAATTCGCCTATGGAAGTAATATAGTGATTTTCATTCCACAATTCCACTTTGAGAGACTACATTGAATCCTCAACGATCTCACAACTGACCGTATCTTTAACGATCATCGTCAAATAAAACGATTATCATAAAATATTCATAATTCTCGTTAAACATCCACAACTGCAATGCTGATCGTTAGTTTCAAAACATCCAAGAAAATAATAAAAAAAAAACAACCCCTTTTCATCTGTCAAAGATTTATTAAATAATCATCATCAAATATTTACGGCTTCGATAACAAAAATTCAAAGGAATTGCGAAGTTAACAGTTCTCCCTATCAGAAAAAAAAGATTTATTAAACGACAGTTGTAAAATCTGAATAACAACTTACCAAGTGATCAGCGATTCCTAACCTTAATTCAACGGAAAAATGACGAAGCGCGATATTGAATAATTACTCGAGCGTCTCTCGCATATCCCGTTTAATTAACCAATGAACCGAGCGTAGAAACGGGTCATGGGTTCGATTACGGTATCCCGTGGATCATCCTTCGTCGAACAGGTTTCGCAAGCGATCATACAACGAGCACCGTTAGAATCGGTTAACTGACCAGCCTCGAGCTGCTTTATCGTGCTATTACGATCGGTTACTGGATGCCAGGTCGTGTACCTTTTATGGTGCAGATCCTTTCAAGGTCACGTCTACCGATAGAATTTCAATTCACCGGCGCACGCCTTGAACGGTGACTCGCGGATATAACGCCGATCTCTGTTCAAAGGCGATGGAAACGAACGCCTCTGGTCCATTCTTATTCAACCATGAAACCCGTTACGTAATCGCCGTTCACGATAATTAGACTAATTGAGCTCTGTAACCCGGCTGGTGATTAACTGAACCTACGACACGCTTTACGTCGAAGCGTGCTTGGCTGATCGAATTTAGATAGTGAAAGTGGTATTTTAAAATATTCTTATGTAACAACACGTAACGATGTACAGTGTGCAATGATTGGTTGGTTAATAGGTTGAATGTTCTTTTTTTATTATTGTGACAATATTGTGATGAAATTTGCGTAAGTTCTTGGGACTGCGAATATGAATATTTACGAGTGGACTTTAGTACTCTTTGCATAGGTTGTCACATTACTTATTAATGTAAGTATATAATTATGATATAGATTATATAATTGTGATATTAAGATCATTGTATATTCTCTTAATTGTATGAGGCCTTACCCAATCACAGTGAAATTTCATATTTTCCGTTCCTTTAGTAAGCACATCTATCTATCTCCCATTTGGAACGCCTATGAATTTATATTTTTATCGTAATAGAATTTGCTTGTTTCTTTGGTTTTGACAATTATAGAGGGTGTCATGTGATTGGTGGTACAACTGGATAGGGGGTGATTCCACTTAAAGAAAATAAGTCGAAAATATAGAATAATAGTTTTTCGGAAATAATAGAGTCTGTTAGTCTTGTTTCATCTTATCCTGCAATATACATTATGCGCAAAAATTTTGTAACGGTATTTACATAATCCATCTTCATTGCAATGTATGCGTCACCCCATATTTCGATGACGTGGCAGTCAAAGAGTCGATAAATCGATAAAAATGTATTCTCATCGTTTACGGAAAAGATCGATGTTCATCGTAAGAGCCGCCCACACCGAGAAATTCGTTTGAAATTTTCGAAAGACCATCTTTCACAGAGAATCGAAAAGTTCACGGACGATGCAGCTGTGAACTTTACCGCCTCCGTTTCCGCGAGGATTCGTATATATTACCATAATTTCGTAGCGTCGTCCAATGCCGTTCCCCTCGCCGGGATCGAGCAACACACGAAGAAATTCGGCGGAACACACGAAAGGCCATCCTGTTTCCTAAATCTAGGTCTCTTGCTCAACAAAGTGAATCTCCACCGCAAGGATAACGAGTCGTTTTTATGAATCCTCGTTCGCGATCGACAATTTACGACGATTCTGTTTTCTTTTTTTTTTTCAGACGAACAGCATTATGTCCGACGGATCGCTGGTCCTTCATCGGTATTCTAATCACGGAACGAGGCTTTTTTTTCGTCGTTGAACAATATTCCACTCATGAATTAAATATCCTTAGAATCATATTAGGCACCGTGGAATTTATATAGGCTCGCGATGCACCTCGCGATGAATCTATTTTCCTCCTTTGCATCGGTTGCTCCACTCAGTTTCTGGTTTCTCCGAGTCTTCAGGAATGATTCCGTGAACAAAAAACCGTTTTGCATGCGTGTGTGTTTAAGCATAAATAGTGGATTATTAGTGAATCGGATTATGGTTGTAGGTGCTTGAATAAACAATCGTTTCGCAATTTCCGGCGAACTAAGCGTTTCGATGCAAAACCACGAGGCGTCGTGGGAATGTGAACAAATTGGGTGTCGCTCGAAACTAGAGAAATTGAATTCGTGAGAGTGCCACGTTGGACGCATGAAAATCGTAGGTTCGTTCAGCGATTTTTTTCTTTTAAATAGTGGACTCGGTAGAAAATCTTATTAATGGCATTTATTACACATCTATTGAAGATTATAAAAGAACTTTTTGTTTATTCTTTTTAGCAATATAGTAGGGCTAGAGTAGTATTAAAATTGCTGTGTTGGGCACTTCTGCGACCTGGTGTATCTTAGAACAAGAAACCAAACACTTTCATTTTTCTTGCATGGCAAAGACTAAAGAAATACATACATATGAATATTACTATTGCTTGAAAACATTTTTTCCTACAGATATTTCTGCAACCAAATTTTTGGGCTAAAAATTAGAAATATTATTCAAACATTCTCCATTTTCATAAAAATGTTTATTTTGAAATATCCCTATGTACATATTTTTTTTAGTTTTTGTTATGTGGAAAATGAAAATTTGTAGTTTTATATTCTAAGACGCAGGGTGCTGGGGTTCTAGCAGTGTCATTTTATTGAAAAAAATAAACCAAGGAAGTATTATAATCTTCAATAGATGTATAATAAATTCAATTAATAAGATTTTCCATTGGGTCAATTATTTAAAAGAAAAAAATTGTTGAATGAACCTATCATCTTCATACGTCCAAGGTGGTATCCCCTTTCCTCTTTAATGGCGGAGAAAATTCGATTGATCGATGCTGGGGACCGTGGAACAAGAAGTTCAGGTCCGGGTTCGCGGTCCATTGAGCCACGAAATCCTTTTCCGTTCCCCGAAAGAAGACCGTCCCCGGATTTCGCGGTTTCAGATCTCCGGTTTCGCGTGTCTCTGTGTCACGTCGTGCGGACAGGTCGCCGATACAGACCTTTCACTTTTTCCCTTCGAAATCGTTATGAAACCCGGCGAAATACGTCAGAATCGAACGATTAAATGCACATTTTTTTTCGGAGAAAGTGCCCCGCCGAATGTCCGTGCTGCTGACTCGTCTGAAAGGGAAGGATCGTTTCAAAAGAAAGGGAGAAGTGCATTTCGATGGAGGAACGTATTATTCTATGGATAACAATAAATAACAGGGTTGTTTCCTTCCTATTTCAGCTTGTACAGAGGCAAACGACGTCGTAACGTGCACGTCCGACGACGACAATTGTCTTGCTTTCGCCTGTTATAATATGGTTCCATTAGTCTATGATAAATACATATTTTTTCAACGTCGGGACGCATCACCGGGCACACCGCATACCAGAGAAAAGACTGAAACGCGGGACAGTAGCGGGACTTTCTACTGCTCGAGTGGCTAACCTGTACCAGGACGTTTGCCTCTGGGCATCGTTTCGCGTCGTTGATAACGCGATCGAAGGCTATTGTTAATTGGAATCGTATTATGAGGAATATTAACCCTTTCCAACCGTAGAATTCCATTTGGAATCAGTAACTTACTGCGCATTCGTATCTGATATTATGAACCTGGAGATTCAATATGGCATCGTAGATATGCCTGACATTAAAATAATGTTTGGGAATTGTTTAGTGAATAGTCATTTTTGTTTATAGACAAATTTTTGAGTGAAGACTTGTTTTCTAATTTCCCTGTTTTTCTGACATCCAGGAAGTAATTATGTATGCAAAGAATTTTTTGGATACAGTTACTTTATTGAATATTTTTGAAGTGTATATTCGACTTGAACAAAAAAAAGGTAATTTTTTGAACATGTCATATTAGAATCTCCCCTTAAAGCGTTTCAGAAAGTATTGTGAGGTTTGAAAGGTGTCGTTTACTGAATCACAAATCAAACTAGTTTAATCCTAAAAATACGTTTCAATGTGATGATTATTTATACAACTCTATTATTATTAATCTTATCGCACTATTATACAAAAAAGAATCATAAAATCAATATTCTGTTATACAACCTAGAAATCTATTTGAAGTGATTGCAATTTCAGTGACGGGCTGTTTTGTTTTCAGAGACTCGGTGAGCTTAATATGTTAATTCACTGTCAGTTGGTACTAAAGCCACTTGTGAAATAGATTCTTTTGTTACTTATGCAATACAGTGTTACCATTGATTCGTTTTTGTTCGATTTATAATGTTCAGCTAGCAAGCAGTATGATCAGACACCGTAACGACAGAATAACATAAATATAACCTCTTAAAATATCTGCAAAGCACGAAGTGTTAAATCACTATCTTTACGCTCATGTTCAATACAAGAAAAAAGTGTGAGAACTAAGGTGAGAACTTGAAAAATTCAGTAGAATAGATAGTATTCACAACGTTCGGATAAACGTGTCGTAACGTTTCGACCAGTTTTTTGAAACTCCGTAATCTCGAGTTTCTTATTGCGACCGAATAGTTCTCTTATTCGCTTTCGACCGCATAACTGAGATCTCAGCCGATCGTTATTGAATAATACAATGTAAACGCAATTCATTTCGTCGATCCAACGTGACATAGATTAATCCTCTGTTTTTACCCAAAATTTGGCTTTAAAGAAAAAATATTTTTGAAACATCGTTACAAATGGTACCACTGGCGCCATATAGTAGTAATTTCAGGTATTCTTAAAAAATATTTTTTTTCAGAAATTCGTTATCTTCCTTCAAGAATTTTTCAAACATTATAAAACTTCCAATATTAATTTTTAACCATGAAACTATACTCTACAATATTCAATCTTCATTTCAGACCTTTTTACGACTCAATTTAACAAATACTTTTTAAACAACCGCTGATCGAATATTGGTTTTGATCAAATTGGAGCAATATTATAGAAACTACGTTTGAAAAAGGAGGTGTAACAACGCAAGGTTAAATCAATAATTTTATATAACATTTGAATTCCTATGCACTTTATATAACGAAGATTTCACTGGGACAATGTAGCTGAAACATACTAAAATCCACCTATTAAAAAGCGATCCGATGCCGTTCATCCAGTTGCTACATTACTGTGCAATAAATGCTCGTTAACAGGTACGTAATTACACGATACATACACGGCGCACCGAAAATTATTATCGAACCCGTCCCACGGAAGACGTCGACGCGACTGAAGCAAAAACTGGTTCACGTGGAATTCGCAGAAAACTTATCAGCCAGTGCTGCTGGTTCGTCGATAATCGGCCTTTCATTCGCGATCGAAACGACATACATCGAAACGACTATTCAACGGTCCATCGATCCGTGTGTCGTTTGCTCCGCTGTGACATTACGTATTCCGTAAAAAAATCGATCGACGGAATGAAAACCGAACGCGGGAATTGCTCGTTGCGCAACACTTATCTAATTAATTCGCGAACACCTTGCGAAATTTTTCAGTTGCCCCCTTTCGATCGGCAACTGGGTCCAGGCGTTTCCCTGCGACATATAAATATATCATACGGAAAAGAGCGAGACTGGCGTCGAGTCGGTGACAAGCAACGAGTCACACAAACACACCGCGGATAATTACACGTTAATTAAGCGTTCCGTTATCAGGGGAAACGGAAGGTACAGAAGTGTCTCCGTCTGGCGAACGTGGACGGAAACAACAATAATCGCGAGGCCTCGAGCCGACCGGTCCCCCCGGTTGTCGGTAAAATCGCGATCGATCGCTGGAGGATCGAGGCGTCGTGATCCTGTTTTATGATCGTTTATCACACTAGATTGTTCATGCAACTGGAACAAGATACATCTTTTTGCTTGTAATCTAAATATAGAGGATGAATCGTTGTACTTTTATATAACATTTTCTCGTAGGATAAATAGACTTCTCTTGAACCAGTCAATTTTTCTTGCATACTATTTTTTTTTTTTTTATTTTACCCCACACTGAATATTATGGTTAACGCGTTAAATGTCGTGGAGGGCACGAGTTATATCTAAAAAGTAATTAAACACTTGCGTCCAATGAGCCTAATTGCAGGTAATGCCTGTAAAGTTTTCCATATTATCAATACTGTAATATAGATCAGTGACCCTCGTATGATGAATGTGTAATAATAAGGTAAAAGCATTGGAATTACAAACATTTTAGTTCTATTGGGTAAAAAAAATTGCTAGGCATTCAGTGTCTTAAATATCATTAATATAAATTCGATGTGTAATTATTAATAATAAGTCTGACAGTGCAACGCATGCAGATTGACAGGACTTCCTCTCGTACATACGTAATTCTGCATGTCACCGTTTGTCTAACATCTTCTACAGGAAGGCAAGACATTCTGAGAAAAAATTAATTTCTAACAGGGCATTATAGATCGTTGACCCGGTTGCATCAGTGTTTCTCACTGATGTAAGATGCTTCAAGGTGTTTCTTATATTAAACGAAGTATAATAAGTATGTCCATACTTCCTGTAACTATCCTCTGCTTTAAATAAATAAAATATAAATTTCAACGATTTGACGATTATTGCAGGATTTCTCGTGTCTAAAACGAATAAGATATAATTTCATAATACGATTGAGAATGTAATTTCAATAATGTGGAGTGGAATCTTCCGCTCGAAATCGCCGAGATGCAAATTTTAATGGAAGTCCTATCGTAACGCTGTAAAGGTAAAGTTTCGCGAAGGTCGTGCAAAATAACGAATAGTGCCATAAATTGAGCACAGACACAGCGTTTTTACGTCTTCCCTCAAGACCCCTGAGAAATCAATTTTCTTTGTATATACATACAAATCTGATTATGAATATGGAAACTCAATTGACAGAATCTAATTGGCACTTTTTCTATATCTGTTAATCATCTGTTGTTTGTTGCTCTTATGAATAGTTTTTCATACGAAAATTGAGCAATTAATATTTTCTTATCGTAACTGTATATATGTATATATTCCATATTTTTTCGTACTTTTTGCTTCATTTCGTTTACTAAACAGTGTTAACCTGTTATTAAATTAATAATGATAATATCCAGTCGAAGGAGAACCTTCTTTCACGGATCAACAGACACATAGATCAGCTTCCATTTGCCCGATCGATGAAATAGTGCAGGAAACTAGTGTTTCAAGTCTCGAATAGCATCGAAGTATCTATTTTCGATCTATGAACGCTCGAAAATACGATCACAAGTCCTGCCGTCTATTATGCACGCACGGGACAGCACGAACACGGGTTCCGAGTTCAGCAGCCCGGGTTTTATGCAAATCGGTGGCACCGCAAGGTTAGCAACATTCGCGGTACAGGCCGGTTCCTTGTAAGTTTCAGAATATCGATGCTCGATTCTTAAGGTTTTACCGTCATTAACATTGCGAAAGTAATAATTGGTATTAAACGTCACGCGGAAAACGTTGACAGAACACGCGTGTCTGTTCCTTTCTTTAAATTCCTCGTTTAGATAATAATTGTCAGCTGAGGTAAATATCCCAGTGAATTTTTATTGATATTAAATTTTTTGTATATAATAGCCAACTTTATGATAGAATATAATTATCCTTAGTTATTTCTTATCATAAATCATAGAGAAACAGCGAATTCACATCTAGTTAAACTAATGAATGAAATAAAATAGAATTAATAAAAGCAACTCGTGAAACAATTGAAGCAATGGCCTGTTAAATAAAATAACCCACGGCGTTAGACGTATTTCACTAGTATTTTGACCGCATTTTCAATAATTAATAACATGGAAACGAAGCCTTTAACACAATTTCGTCATTCTTAACTTTCATCATAGTTTCGAATATAGAATTGACCCTGTAAAAATATGTCCAATATTTTTATTAACACCCTGTATAATAAAGAATGGGGTGGTCCCAAACTTTTGATCGATCCTGTACATTTCCAAAGTGGATCTGCGTATACATTTTGCACATACATTCTCTTCCTTCATTAACCCCAACTTTCGAATATCAATCCATAGAAGCATCAGAACTTAAAATATAGGCATATGCTCGTGTACAATACTAGCCAAAAGTATCAGACCAAAGTTCATGATTGATGGAACAGTAAGTCATTTTTAAATTACGAAATAATAATAGTTACAGAAACAGCACATACATCATTTTCAATTAGTTTTAGCTCATTACTTTTATCAAAAGTTCGTACAATAATATTTTCCTATTCCTTTATTTATCAGACCTTGTCCCATACTTTTAACTAGTATTGCTATGGTGTACAGTAAATCCTCCATGAGTGTTCGAATGCATCTCAGCACTGAACATTAAAAATATCATTGGTTTCAGAATTCCAAGCTCTATCACTGTGCTAAACCTCATTAGAAACTCAGCGTTAACCTAAGGATCACTCCTTGTCAAGGAGCCTTCGACCACTCACCGAGGATTTACTGTATATTTCATGTTCCATGAACAAATCCCACCATTGCATGCCATCAATTAACTCAAAGATTACGCGAAACACACAACACTTTAATAATCCATCAATCACTTCTCAGAATTACCGGTTTCTTTCATGCAAATCGGCTCGGGATCCTCTCGCGTGTACGAAGCGTGTCAACGCGGTCGCAGGATCGCATACTTCGATTTGTAAATAATCGCCGCCTCGAGGGCGACTATTTGCATGACTGAGGCACGTGAGGTAACCGTGTTACTCGCGTTAACCAGGAAGACAAGGCGTAATCATGAATTTTACGCGCAAGAACGCTCCGCAGAAATCTTTCCTCCAATTGGTCCACGTAACGCAGGTTTCGTTGACTTTCTTTGCTCTGCCGATCGCTTGGTTTTCCCCTCGTATTTTGCTCTCGTCAGATTTTATGGAAATTCTTATAAATTCCTATGTGCATTTATGGAAATTCTTATAAATTCCTAAATTTCATTGAAAAGTTAGTGTTACACCTAGGGACCTGATCTTGTCAGAGATTTACTGATCGGTCACCAGGATGCTGAGGACAGTTTGACGATTTTTTAGAGGCACTCGAATTGGTCAAGGATCCTGCATCACGGTTCCATCGGTCGATGACGATCGGTGCCTTTTTTTAGAAAGTAAAAGTTGCATAGAATGTGTTACTTTTTTTTGCACGATACGGAAGCGGAGGTTGGCCTGATTTATTATTGCTTAAAGGTTCCGATAAAGATTTAACTGGCTTCTTAATGCTTGGGTTTAAATATTCTGCATCCTCTGCATAAATCTTCAAGAGGATCAAAATAAATAGTGTTGACTTTTAGCAGGATGTATGTAGTTTATTTTTAATAATGCTAATCTAGGGTGTCATTTTGCAGACGTTTATGCGAATTCCTTCTCAGATCCACAGTTTTGTGAATGAATATCGGATGGAGACTTGTTTCTTTATCAGCTTGTTTTTTTTTATTTTTTATTTTTACTAATAACCTGAATGCAAGTAAGATAGTTAGAACCTTCTATAATAACAAGATGAAAATTGTAAACAATCCGTATTTTTCTAATCCTCTTGAACCTCATGCACCTTAAACCAAACTTATCTAATTTACCATTTTACTATAAAAATTCATTTTCACATTCAAACCAAAAGATATCTGAAAATTTCACGAACCTTTGTCACAGTGTTTATCGTATATTTCGTAAATTCACATGTACCGTAAATGTGTCAAATTCGCTGTCTAATCGTCGAGGGTACGCTAACGACTACACCACTTCCAGTAAACTTTATATAATGTAATACAACAAGTATTACTGAAAAATCGATGACATAGTGTGCAATAATCTAATAAATGGAAATTTTACCCTGACAAGAAAAGACTACGGTGGAATTTTAAACATGGAATTACCTTTCAAATAACTACGCACCTTTCTCGCGAATTCTTTAAGGAGCTCACAGTTCGCGCCAAAGAACCGACAGCGGGCTTTCAACGTAACAGCACGGAGAAGTGTCGATTCATTTTCCGTATTAGCTTTTGCCGGATCGATGTCGAAACTGTAACGTGAAACGCTCGTAATTCATCACTGTAAACATTAGTTTTGCATAACGAGTGAGCTCTGCAGTTCCTAGATCACTGTAATGCCATTGTTCGTGCTTCCCAGTTCGCCATATTGGATCCGACGATGGACACTGGTCCCTTTTTTGATGCAAAGTATCTCATCTGTATTTAACTATGTTCCACGTTCGACGTTTGAAATTGCTTCATGAAGTGTGACAATCGAAGTGTACTTCGAGAAAGATATAATTAATGTTAAATTGCAGTATTATATATAGACAACTCGTAAGGAAACAAAAAAGATTACTCTTCAGACAGGTCATTTGTTACTCGACACAATACAAAGTTTTTGTGAGAGTTACTGGAACGCTTTTTTTCATAAATTACTGTCTAGTGCTGATTGTTGGCTAATTTGTATTCTACATAAATACTAATTACTATTTGCAATGTATAGCACTTTTTTGTAGCAGATGTGCTTCAACAGTATTAGCTTGTAATTAATCATTGCACGGTGGTCTTGTGATCTTGTCATTTTTTCTAAAATGAAGCATTATGCGTCGAAGCATAATTTACTGTGAACTTGTCCTATATAAATCTCGTGTCAATGGAAAAAGTTACAAAAAAGTCGTGAACCGATTTCTCATCAGAATTTATGACAATTAACAAAAGTTTTCACTACAACTATTTTCGTTTCTGTATAAAAGACAATTTCAAATGTACAAACCTTCCTCGCTTTGCGACCGGATTTGAGCCAACACAAAAAAAGTTATTTAAAATTTTTTCAAACTTCTGTCAACGTGAGTTTATAGGGCCTATTGTACGATTAAGACTTTGTTTGAAATATTTGTTTGTACCTCCTGTGCTTCATGAATTATACGCGAAAACGTGGCAATGTCTATTTGACTTTGAGGTTAATTTTCACACCCTTAATGGACAATTAGGCACAAACGAAACATACCGTTATTCTTCCCAGGAACCACTCCACAAATCCACCAAATTTTATTGCAATCCATGAGTCAGCATTGTTGCTGACAGCTTATTAGCTGAAATGGAAAAAAAAAGCAGAGCGAAGAATTACCATACGGAACGAAAGAAACGTTACGCGATCTGTTTCAACATCGCGAGAACCATCATCGAATCATCAGCAACGGATCCTCGATTACCATACAATCGCGAGCAGTAGAGATTTAGCAACGACCCCGTTGGATCGCTACCGTCACCGTCGAAAGTGACCCATCGCGCTGAGATACAAAAAAAAAAAAGAAAAAAAATGACTCAGCCCAGTTTTCGCAAGAGCACGCACGCCGAGCCTTGGCCTGTACGCGGACCATCGGAATAGAAACGAGGGAACTCCGTCGTCGTTTTCGTTGTTGTTTCACCTTACGAACCCTCCTACGCCGTTACAGCGAACTCTTGTGTGCGTACGTTATCTGATGGCACGTCCTCAACTATTTATGAAGACCTTATATACAGCCCTGGCGAAGGAAAAGCTATGACCCTGAAAAATTGAATAGAAATCAGGAAAAATCAGCCGTCGTTTCTTATGTACGACGTCGAAGGGTATCTTAAAATCGACGCGGGATTTCCAGTGTTTCCGTGACACGAATAATATTTGGTGACCAGACGAACATGACAACGTGGGTTTTTTACCTTATCAACGGAGTGACTTTGTTTGGGACCCTGGTACGAGGATAATCGTGGAAAGATATAATGACTGTGGTTTTTATGCATTCTTCGTTTATGGGACTCTGTGAAATACGATGGAAGATAAAACTTTCCCCGAATTGCAACGAGTTTTTTTATTCTAGGCCGAATCGAATAAGATATTTAATCCTTGAAAGCTACCATGAGAAAATTTTATGTCATGCGAATTTTATTTTAATATTATTAAAACACGTAACAATTAGGGATTGTAATTCGGGTAAACCGGTTTTGATTGGAAATTTTACCGAATTACCGGTAATTGAAAAAATCGGTAAGTTTATAATCCCTAGTAACAGCTGGTAACTAATTTTTTAGGTATTTATTCGTATTATCAATAGTGATAATATTATTATAAATAGGCTTCCTGTGTATCTTTCAATTTAATGATATTCGATTTTTAATGATAGATAATTAGGAGGATGATAATATTTTTCGAGTAAAAAATTTAGAGTAATAGAAAATTTCTTCCGAATCGGTGGCGTACGGAGCATTCCGTCCGTGTTCTCGAAGGTTAAGTAAAGAAAGAAATCGAAACGGTTGCTCATGCCTTTATGAATCACTTTGCAAAATGTAATTTTGCATAAAAATCCGCTGTCGAGATATAATGTGATTACTTCGTTTTTTCTGGTTAATGGATCGATATACTGTATTATTATTTTTGGCAATTCGTTTAATCTCCGTGTTATATATGGTTTTAACGATACTATAAAGATTGACAAAGAAGATTATTTTTTATTAGAGATCTCAACTCACATTCATTACATCTCGAAGTTGAAAAATTTCTTCTAATGTCTGGGAGTCATTAACGTTGTAATCGCATTGCAATAAAGGTTTTGGCTACCTTATAAAATTTTCCAATATGTAAATTTGCCTATAAACTTGCCATTATTTGAGGAATTTACCTCGAAGTTCCGAAATTTTTTTCTCGAATCGCTAAGTTCGCTACATCCATACCCTTGGATTCACAAAATTAAAAAGTTGTCATCCTTCAAAAGAGCTATTAGATCTTTTATTCTTCGTAACTGTGCCTAATCTGTTGTGTGTTTTCGTGTAGAATTATTCTGAGTTTTAATTAGACTTATTAGAGCAAGCGTGCTTGAAAGGTCAGGTTCTATTACAGAAATTCACTCCGCCTCGTCTATTACGTAATGTATCCTACTTGTGTATTATTCTGATATTGCACAGCACGTAATGGTTATTGTTGTTGTTATTACGAGTGTTATTATGAAATTACCTCAGCGTAAACTAAAGGGGAAACGACTCATCAATCATTTCAAAGAGATCAGGTATGACTAATTTAAAGTTAATTTCGGGTAGTTTCTTAATTATCCTGAAATTCTGTGTAATGAACAGTATATAATTCTACGTAGTTATAACCGTTCAGGTGACAAAAGGAGTTCCAAAAATACTGAGTAAACTCTATATTCTAGACCTAACCAAACAAAATCCGTAACCTCTTGAGTGATACTGGCATTCAAAATGGAAAACCTACCAACTGATTGTCATTAATATTCATAACTATATTTTTAATAGATGCAGCTGGAAAAGAAAAAAATTATTTTTCTTCTGATCTTAATAATTTATCCAAAATTCCCAAAAATCAGGGTACAACCGGCTGGGTGGTGATTCTGCATGTAAAAATAAGTTGGCAAAACAGAATAACATTTTTTTATTTAAGCCTTTGTTTTCGAGATAATCAAATTTGAAAATCTGCTGGATACGCCTGCAATTCAATAGAACTTCGCTAGCGCGTCTGTTCATTGCATACTGTTTCTACTTACTACTATGTCCAATACACGCGCTCCAGATTGATCTTCAAATTCAATTTTCTCGAAAACGAAGCCTCAAACGAAAAAAATTTATTTTTTTTCTCGACTTATCTTTTCTTATAGAATCACCATCCAGTAGGTTGTACCACAATTTTGTGGACATCCCGTATAAACCTGTGTAACGTCTTCTAACCTTGAGCTCGAATGTCCACACATTAATATTTTATACACTATTAGCTTCTCAGTTTTGGATCTCAAATATATCAGTATTTTACAAACTAGGTACCTTGTCCGCATTCTCAAAAAGTAAGAAGAAATATATATACATAGCATGAACTCTCCTTCCTCTAATTTATAGTCTACGTCCAGTGTCTACTAATTCGTTCCATGCACATTTAAACGTAGTCAGATTATAAGAAGGTTATGGTAGTAGATTTATTGTCGTGTCTATTACCGTTCTTTTTTTATTTAAATAAACTTGTCTTGAGTTTGGGCGAAATATCATTTGTTTTCTTCAGAAGACTGCCATTTTAAGAAATTTTTATTCTTCTTAATGAATCTACTACCATAGATAACCACATTCATACAACCTGAAAATCTCTTTTTCCTTCCTGTTTCGGATAAATCTTGGGGTATATGTCGTCAACATCTGCAACATCAGATTTTTTTTCAACGCCCCCAATCATACGCTCCGTATAAACAATATTTTTCCTTTTGTCGTCACACAAAAATTTAGAGTAATAGATACAGGTAATATAAAACAAGCTGGTAAATATCGAATTAATCAAGCGAACAATTTTTATGCAAAAAATTCGCAAAAGGAACACCTACATTACGGCCCCACAAGGTAGAATCTCAGCTGCCTTTAAAGGATAACGAAACAACCAAAATGTCCATTTAGTCCCTGTTTTCCGAAATTTATCTCTGAAAACCTACCCTTGCATAAGCCTCCTCACCACCATCGAGGGAAGGCAATTCGCTTCGTAAGAATCAATTCGCTCCGAAACCCCCAAAAAACGAGAAACAGTACAGCTAGAACAGCTCGTTTCACTCGGAATTGCGTGCACACGTTAATGTTCCGTGTAATTTGTTTATTTTCGCCCGTCGGTTTCCCCGGATAACCGGTACCGGAACCATCGCTGTCCCGTTCCATTCCCAGCCGGGCCCTGTGGACCACGTTACGTGTCGCGGGGACCAGTGTCCACCTGATAACATACCTCATGAAAAATAAATAATCGATCGCGTATTTCCTCGCTTACATAAAACGGCCGATTAATCGTCGAGGCTACCACCGAGAGCAACGGAATCGCCGTATCCTTGGATCATTGTGTTGAGGACAGTGTTTTTATCGATGGGCAATGAAAAAGATATTTTTTGTTCCTTTTTTTTTTCTTTACACCCGTTGTATTCGCTTCAAGGAGGACCATTCCTTTTCCACGGCTGCAGGCTATTCCGCTGGGCAGCTTATGAAACCGGAAAAAGGATCGATCGAATTCGATCGAGTCGCTGGATCGAGACCATTTCCAGCCGAAAAAGTCCTCGCAAGAAGACGAAGGGGCCTCTAGGAAAGAAAGGTTATCCTTCCAAGAGGATCGACGAAACCGGAATCGAATCGTGGATGAAAGTGTACGGTTGCATAACGTCGAAAGTGCCTCAGAGGATATTTTTGATTAAATGTCGAATATAAACTGTTAATGTCGCCTTACAACGGGAATGTCATCACAGCATCGGTAAAGGTGCGTTTCCACGTGACAGTAATTCGTGACTTTTACGGTTATCACAATTAAATATTATGCCTTTTGTCGTGGTGAAAAGTAGATGTCGCGATGTTGTGACATTGTTTCGCATAACGATACAGTGTCACAACAAATCCAGACTTGGGCATAATTTTATTCGAATAATACATAGTGAAAAGTAGTAGTGTCTAAGATCACCATCATTAAACAGTTAATGAGATTAAATGATTGTTTGCCAAGTGTCCACTCATTCCCAAAAAAAATAATATTTTGTTTCAAAAATTGGAATTTCCACGTTTAACCGATTATGGAAGACGAAACACTTTCTAAATTTTATTTGAAACTTTTTATCTGGATAATAAATTTTCCCATCTCTGAACAGAACCCATGATTTTTACTTTGACGTGAATACGTACCTTTAGGGGTGCGGCGAACGACGATTCCACCGTGCATCGTTTGCAACCTTGCGATTAGGTTAACGCCACGGCCGTGCAAACACACGTTTCTCTACGATTTCGGTGGACGTTAACAAGGACGCGAGATGCGCGGTTATCGCGTCCTATTTCTCGAGCCTGTTTCTCTCGTACGTAAGTGGCGGCCGATTGAAAGATTCTCGGTTTCGTCATTGAATAATGATCGGTCTTACTTCTTTCTTGTTGGTTCGGGTTCGAGATGACAGGTAACAAGCGGAAACGTCGTGGCTTGACAAACTCCAACGATGTTTCCAATTCCCGAGAACGGGAGACCGTTGACAGTGTTTACGATTGCCGACGAATTACGCTGAAAACTTACGAAGCCGCTTCTAGGTTTCTTTTTGACCTTCGTCTGTCGGGTGACAAGCTCCAGGCTGATTCTATTATCTGTGGACTATCAATCATAAAGTATATGACATACTCCCGTTCGTGCGGATTAAGACACTAATTTAACACTAGAACTACCGAAGATGAATGTTTTGTTATTTTCATCGTGTACGTAAAAGGGATAGCTTGTTGAAAATGTGCAAATTCATAAATTAACGAACTTCTTCAATTGTATATTGCAATTCAAGTTGCGAAGAATCGCAGAAAATACACTGTTGACATTTAATAATTTTGATAAGAATTTACGTACCACTCATTTTGACTGCTTTGGTAGTTCTAGTGTTAATGTATCGAAAATGTGATGGCGTTGAATAAACACTGACTAGGAAATATTTAAGTTAAAAAGTTCATTTTTAATGCTACGATGTAAAGTGTAATTTGTAGGAACCTTCACGTGTTCTTGAGGTGTTACAGGCGCACTACTACTTGTTAACGCGTGTGTATGTCATACAGTAAATCCTTGATCAACGTTCGAAGGCTCCTCGGCACTGAACATTAAATATTTCATAAAGTACTGGCCGTGTGCAGTTGGCATAAATATCATCAGCTTCAGAATTCCAAGCTAAACCTCATTAAAAAGTAGGGCTTGAAAACTGTTATATCGATGTAGGTGCTCGTAACAGTTACGAATAGACTGGGGATTTTATGCATTTATAGCCAATAAGGCTCTGAGAAATACAACAAAGGACAAAAGTTTCAACAGATTCAATGTGTTTTCTATTTTATTCTGAACCCAATGAGATACTTAAGAAGATAAAGAAATTCCTATATTTGTTCTTGTCCATATGAATCATATTATAAAATGTCATTTTGCATAAAAATCCGCAGTCTAGTTATGAAGAACCTTTATTCTGAATAACTGTTATGAAGAACGTAAATTTCAGACTGTATCAATTGAAGAAAAATGATTGATGCAAAATACAAAGAGTGAATCCATCGTGTGGTCAAACGTCAACGGGATGACCTTGTTTGCTCGGATGACCCGAGTTTCACTGGAATTAAAATTTACATGTAACCACTGTACAAATCACTTCTCGTTTAGAAGAATACGGATACAGGGGAGATAAGTTCGTCCAGGGCGTTCAACCTGACATCGAAGGCCGCGAGGAAATTAAGGTGTATGTTTACAAACGAGTTCAAGGCGGTCGATTCGAGTTTCCTCGCGGTCTTCAGCTTCTTAATGACTTTTCTGTCCTTCCCCCTCCCTTCCCTTCCGCAGTTCATCCAGGGCCCTATTATTTCTTACAAAACGACCGTGTGGTCGTGTAGAAAGCTTTACCGAAACGTTGCGAAACCACGGTTAATGATCGTCCAATGGAATTCCAAAAATTGTCGCTATCTCGATCGACGAGGACACGGAACAGAACGTTGCATTGGGTTCAGCCATTATCGGAACATGTGCACGAGGTGTGGTATTAAACGAAATTGAATTTATTGTTGGGCAATGTTCATCGAGCTCCCGCCGCTGCGAGAGGAACTTTCGATACTGGTTGCCAAATTTTCAATCACGACCAGCTCGATCGAACGTGACCGTTTTTCTTCGTCGATGATTAGCGACGCGTGTCTTTGCACGATGTTTTATAAGATAAGATTAATTGTTACATTTTTAGAATCTTGGTCAAGTTTGAGTGACATCTCTGTGACATATATAGTTTTCGAAAAGCTTTGATTCTAATGACTAAATTGGCAGTCAGAATCAATCGTCAGAGTTACAAATTTTCGAAAATTATATAATTTGTTATGTGAAGTTTAATAACAGGGTAAACTTGTCGTTATGCCTTTCATACACATCTAAGTTTAAACTGAATTCTCTGTATAGTGAGTTTTACATTTCACTTGACCCCTCACAAAGTATTCGAGAAAAGAAATTTCTATACAATAGACAGTGCATTTTATTTTTCTTAATCATTATAACAATCCACGAGAAAGTTAATCTACACGTCGGTATAAAAGCCACGTTTTTTACAAAGTAGTTTAACTTTTTCATCTCCTCTTTCTACACTTTTTAACACCTAATCAAGAGAGCAAAAAAAACGTTGCAATGAAATGTTGAAATTCCAGTATGCTCCGTGACGACAGATTTCCAAACAATATGGCGATCGCGAACGTGTCGAAGCTCCCAGTTTTTAGAGAGTGCGTACATTAAACAGAGTAATCGATAAAGTTTTCGCCAAATGAAACAGTAATTGAAAATACCCGTTTAGAATCGTTCAAAATAGATAAAAAGAAAACGAATTACAAAAAACACGGTTAATGTGTTCTAACGGTCCGTTAATGCAATGGTAAACAAGATTTCACGGTTTCGATAGTGGCTCGAGCGTCGAGTAAACAATTGGGCGGCAATCTGGAACGAAAGTTCCGCGGTTCCAGGCGCATCGTGATGCAGATCGACGAGATCTGTACCGGGATCTTAATGGGATTTTCACTGGATGGGACAGACAACAAGGTCGGTGAAACAGTGGTGAACGAAACTGGAAACGCTCCACGGAGAAAGCCAAGTCCACCGGGGGGGTAATCGAGATGAATCCGATTTACCCGCCGATTCGACGCGGGCTCGTTCACGAATAATTGGAGGAAAGTTTCTTTTCGGGCTGTCTAATTAAGCTGCAACCGGCGCTATTGTTTCTGGGACGGGGTTCGCAGTCGATCGTAATCGCTACGGGGAATCTCTGGTAGATTTCGGTGTCTGACAAGGGACGGGCATGATCCTCTGGGAGAGAATACACTTCCTCGTGCTGTTTTCCTTCATTCAAATTACTTGAAAGTACTTGTTCACTATTGGCTGTACTTTGCAATCCACTACTTTTTTTAACCCCTTAACCACTTATATTTCAGTTATAAATCGGTGGAACAGTCATTTTAAAAATGGTTAAATTTTGTCGTTGGTTCACTGATGCGAAGTAGGTGCTTTTGATTGAGAAATTCAAGTATTCATACTGATAAATAGTAGAAGTATAGGTCGATTCAATATCGATATTGTCGACTTCAAAATAACAGAGATAAAAAAGATAAACTTCAGAGACTTTCTAACTATTAAAGTCGACAATAATATTAATAAATGTTTGGCACTTCAGAATTAGTTACTTGTTCAATGTAAAACAAAAATTTAAATGTTTATTGCCCGATTGTCTGGAGAACAGAAACGAAACGTTTGGTCACGTGAATATAGTGGATTTCGTATAACAGGTCCGAGCCGGCCAAGTTAACTCGAGATAAAAGATATTTTACATAAAATCGAAAACGAGTTATTTGGGAATATATCCTTGAGGGGTTAATAGGCTGGTAACGTTGTTTAAATTTAAAACAACTTCCTACCAGTTTCCTTACCTCGAGATGGCTGCGAACATTGGAGATTGAGGACTTTTATTGAAACGGCATAAGCTGCTGTTTTCCTCGAAAATAAATACTGAATTTCAAAGATACAGTGGATTACTAATTCGTACAACTAATATTATTTTTACAGTTCCTTGTGAAAAATATACAACAGCAAGTAAAACCAAATTTGTCCTAATACAAATTTTTATTATTCTTTACTGTCCGGAGTGTATTAAGTGCACCAATATATTAAAAAAAGTTCTAGCCATAACTCTGTATAAACGGAATAAAAAGATACAAAAAATAAAAATTCCATGTAGCCAAGTGATGGCTTAAGAAAAATCGTGCCAACTTTCTTCATGTCCTAAAATACTTCTTACAAAATAGATGAAAAGGCTTACATCCGTGCAGATTATTATACATACAATCACTCTTCCAGCATGATAATTTTCTAACAATAAAGATGATAATAAAAAGTAACGACGTTTTCAAGAACTGTAACCACACTTGCTCCTGTACAAAGTCCCAGCTCTCTTAATTATTATTTCACGTTGATTAATCTAAATGAACGAAAACGATCCAGCGTAATCAACCGAAGCATTGCGAAACGTCGCTAACGATGTCCGCGTAAAGAATGATCACTTTCATAAAATGTGCCAGCTCTTTATATAGATTTTTCGTCCCTTCGGAGAAAGGGGGCAAAGAGTAACCAGTTCCACGATCGGATACGCAAACCAAAACGAAAACACTCGGTACGGTATAACATGCTCGCCTCGATTACAAAGAAACAGGAACGTTTCGCGTTTCTCGTGACATAATGCATCGACACGCGCTTCCTGTAAAAAGACGCGTCAACGTTTTCCGACACCTGAGACATGCACATGTTCCTTTGCCCAAAAAGATTCCGCCAACTTCACGCGGCGTATTACGAGATCCATTTTGTCTCGCTGGTAAAAACTTAATTGAAAATATGAGTCGGCTGTAACGTAACTTTCCACAAATACCGGGAACTTTCTGAATGAGTCGAGTCTTTTCGAGAATACGTATTACGAGAATAGGTCTCTCCAGCAGAGTCCCGTATTATGTCACGTCGAAAAAGCGATAAAATAGTAGCCTAGTATACCTACCTTCCTAGAAATCACAAAAACCAACAATCACGGAAGCTACGGCGTCCAAAAAAAAAAATTCTCCGCCCCCCAGCTATCGATTACGATTCACCTGCGAATCGTCCTCCGTGTAACCGCGATAACGATCGATGGAATCCAACCGATCCCGCTTCCGTTCATCTTCACGGCCGGATCGAGGATCTCCTTCGTCCGAGCACGCTCCACGGGCTGATCCCTCTCTTCAGGATCAACGCCGCCGCCGTCGTTGTCGGCCAGGTGAAAGAGAAAAAGAGAGGACGGAGGCCTTAAGCGTAGCGTGGAGGTGGCGCCAGGCCCCTCCTTCTAATAAAAGCCGCTCACTAAGCTCCGTTACACAGACAGTCACAGAAAAGCCGACGAGAGCAGGAGACGCCGCGAGCTCCTCTTCTGGGTCCGATTTCCGAAGCGGTTGCGAGAAAAACATATAATAGTTACCGAAAGTGACAGGATTAAAATATTAAACGAAAAACGGTGTGTGGTGAGTTCCTGGAACGGGCGATCCCCTGCAATTATCCCAGTGAATAAATAACATAGAGGGACACGAGGACCACGTGAGAGACACGGGTACTTCCGGTGATCAGTGAGGGAACTGTCGAGAGTCCCGGATTCTTTTGCGCACCTGGACGATTTCACGATAAAGTAAACAAGTATGATATGTGGCAGAAATGTAGGAGGATTGTACTATGGGAAGGAATTTTTTTGTTGAAATTCGTGGCTACATTAACAACAATTTAACCAGTAGGGAATTCAATGTAGTTCCAATGTGATATGATATATATTTTTTATCTTCTGTGTTGTCGAAATGGGAAAAGATTGTGGGAGCAAATATTGAATAGTTTTTAGAATGGGTTGCAAATTATTTCAAATCGAACACGGAAATAGGGGACCACTTACTGGCACAGCTAATAGATAATACATTCTACTGCTTCTTGCGTTTACTATCGTCATTTCTGTGCAAACATATGTAGTTGATAGAAATGAACTCTTGTTCGCGAGTATTAGAGCTTCGAAAACCTTGATGCTTCAAGAATCATTAATATATTATTGTTAGGATCTCGTGTACATATTGCTTAGAGAATATTAAAGCTGAACAATTAACTGAATGAAAATTGTGCAAAATACGTAACGCTTATGAATAGACTGCTGATGTTTTTGCAATTATAGCATCCCGTAACTTGGAAAGTGCAATAAAGTAAAGATTTTAATAAAGATTAATATTACTTTTGTGTCATTATTAACGTTGTAAAGCCTCTAGTACAAAAGTCAAAATTCTATCCCATTTTAATTCTCAGATATTCGTATCTAAAATTGTGAATTTGCATAAACTTCCGCAGTCTACTTATGAAGCGTCGCGTTTTCTTCAGTAATAATACCAATTAGAAGCACTCAACGTGAACAAGTTTACATTGACGGCGACGTAAGTGACGAATACGAAAAATTTCAATAAGCAGTTATTCGAACGAAATATTTCCGAACAACACGAAAAAAAAATACTAAATTTTTAAATTTAAACGCAGTTTTTTCCGCGACGTGTGTAGCAGGGACTCGCAAATTAATCCTTTTGAAGGAACGCTCGACAGTTTCCCGCGTGTTTTCGCATTGTTCGATCTTCCTCCTCGAGTTCCTGTTCGGAACAGAGCATTCGCGGACGCGCAAGAATCGCCGGAGTGAAAATCTTCGTGAAGTGGTTTTCGGGCCAGAAACAGGACGGGCTCGAGGAGAAAATCGAAACCTCGCGAAGAAAAATCCGTTTCCCCGTGCAACTGGTGACATTCACTCGGGACGCACGTGTTGTTTTTTTTTTTTTCGTCATTTTGCCCGAATGTGTCATTGTCGAAACGCTCGATTATTTTCCTCTCGGAGCGAAGAACGGTCCACACCTGTCACAGGCCTTTCCTTTCTCTCTTGGATACGAAAAGTGCTGGCCAATTTTCTGCGACGGTCGCCGCGCAATTTCGAAAGTAACGATTCTGTGACATGTGTCCTTTTCGTTAGCTACCTTGGAAATAATCTCCTAATTGTTTTGATAAATATTATCGTCAATTTACATATTTCATGTATAACTTAAAGATGATTTTTTAGAGTGTAGTTTGAACGTGATTTTTACAACAGAGGCAAATTGATAATTGAAATTGCTAATATTCGACCTCGAGCGGCCACATTGTTGCATCATGGGTTAGAGAGACGTGCGTACTGAATCCATATTGGCTGGAAGTGTCGCCACCATTGTTTTCTGGCTGCTCGGCTACTGCAATTATAGTACTCGTTTCGGCGTCGAATCGAACGGCAATACCACTTGAATTTCTAGCTTGCTACGGGCCGTGCGCAATGAAAACTAACACGTTCATGACAAGAGCTAGAAAAGTTGCAAAATACTCGAACACTGTCGTTAACAAATCGATCGTTTATGGAAAAAGAATATTTTCAACTTATCTGAATTCCATGAAATAGTAAGCCACGCTATCTTCTATATTCTCGTCTTTTTTAAATCTTCGAACATTACAGGTAATCACACGTTTCCCCGGCAACATTGTACAAAAAGAAGGAAAGTTACTCGCAACCGTTCCCGTCGGTAAAAAGAACATTTCTTTTCATGTTTCACAAGTAACTGTAACAATTCTAGACAATTAAACTAAAGAAACTGCCTTTTTCGAAAGAAAGTACGATTCAGAAATTTTCCTAGAATTTCCAGCTTGATTGTACTAGAATATAAACCAATTTCAAACTCCTCGCGTACACAATGCATAATAGATACCTACCTGTAATAATTCTAGACAATTAGACAAAAGAAACTGTCGTTTTTCGGACAATAGTATGATTCAAAAATTTTCCTAGAGTTTCCACCTTGATTATAAATATAAACAATATTCAAATGTCTCGCGTATTACATGCATAATAGATACCTGTAACAGTTCTAGACAATTAGACTAAAGAAACTGTCTTTTTTCGGACGAAAGTACGATTGAAAAATTTTCCTAGAGATTCTAGCATGTTCATACTAGAATTTAAACGAATTTCCAATTTCTCGCGTATTAGCCGCGTAATAGATAATGAAGCGTAAATTGACAGAATAGCAGGTAAGGTAATCGACCAATGATAAAACGCCGCGTTCGTCCATCTTTCTTCGAGAATCTCCCGGCGTTCAAGATGCCAACGGCATTCTCGACTTTCATTCTGGTCGAAAGTGATAGTTTCGAACGTGTATCCACGCTCGAGAAAGGAGAGCCATTGCTCCTCCCCTCCCACCTCCGCGAATATCACCTGGCCTCCCTCGCGTTCTCCCGTCTTTGTCTTCGGAATCCTCTCGACCGGTTTCCGGTCCATCCTTAAAAAAAAAAATTACGGAACATCCAGCACCTTTCTCCTCTCCCCGTCAAAATTCTCGACAATCAAACATCTCGGAAACGACGCAGCACCATTAACGTGGTCTTTATTTCGTTTCCAGGTACATACAGTCAATCCAGCCGAACAATGAAGTCCACGCTCGTCATCTTGGTGGCCGTGCTGTGCATGGCTTTGGTCAATTCCCATCCGGTTCCCGAAGGAGAACGTCTTCGGTCCGAGGTAAGCGTCGAGCAAAAGAAACGAAACAAAAAATACAACGACGTTCACGAACGTCTTTTCTCGTGAGCCAGAGTTTGCAAGAAATCGTTTTGAATTCGATTCCAAGACTGCCTTGGATATTACAGGGACGCTGCACGTTTGAACTCTATATATAGTAACTTCGAGTAAGCAATTCGAGAAATAAGTTGATCATGCAAACTGGACGTGCACCTTGTGGGGAACAAAGGTGTATTGATACAGGAATGTCGTGCAAGCTGGCTAGTTATCGAACGCATTTTTCCTCGGCCATTGAGGCTCGATAATTGGCCCTAGAGATTATACGTTATGGCCGTTGGAAGGACTACTACTCTGGCCTTTCGACCTGGACGCTTGTTTTTTTTTTCTTCTTCGCTATAGTACGGTCTTTTCGTTAGTTTGGATTCCGTTTGGAATTTGTTTGAAATTCGTTTGAAATTCGTTTGAAATTTGTTTGAAACTCGTTTGAATTTCGTTTGAAATTCGTTTGAACTCCGTTTAAAGTTCGTTTGAAATTTGTTTGAAATTAGTTTGTAAGTTGTTTGAAGTTCGTTTGATGTTCGTCTGAAACTTGTTTGAAATTCGTTTGAAGTTCGTTTGAAGTTCGTTTGAAATTAGTTTGTAATTTGTTTGAAGTTCGTTTGATGTTCGTCTGAAACTTGTTTGAAATTCGTTTGAAGTTCGTTTGAAGTTCGTTTGAAACTCGTTTGAAATTCGTTTGGAGCAACAGGTATTCCTCAGTTTGAAGTGGTCCCTTGGACTGATGTTCTTGAGGTGAAAGATTACGCAACGATCGCGTTACGATCGCTTTCTCTGTGTCACTGGGCCGACAAGATGCGCGTTATCGCCCCGTTTGTTTCGACGGGTATCGATCAACGATACCCGCAGGAACACCGGAATCGGAGAAAGTCCACGGTTTCCGTTTGCAAAATTCCCTCCACGGTTCCACTGTGACAAGCACTACCGTTTAATTACCGACGATAACGTAAATCGTGAGGAAGGGGGGGCCAAGATCGTTGCGAAAGTTCTCGCCGTCGATTTCGATGTCCGGTTAAACAAACGGGAGCCGATCGTTGGACCGAGCCGATCGTTTCGGTGATCGGAGATGATGATGTTTCACTTTCTTGTTCAAATCTTGTTGCCACAATTTAAAAATTTTCAAAGTAGAAAAAATGTTTCGGTTTACCTAAAACTCTTTCCTGCTTCTAAGAAAATAAAACTTTTCCATTTATGCGAAAATAAAAGTTTCAGTAAATATCCTTCATTTTACAACTGTATTATTGGTACAGAAAATATATATTCATAACTAATTGAAAATATTAATAGTTACATTTACCCCGATTATTCTCGTATTCTCTGCTTTTCTTTGTTTTCGTAGCAAACAACTGCAAACGGTTATGGATCGATTCCTCGATCATCCACGCTCGCTGAACCGTTCGATTACCATTTTACGACACGGGGCAAAGTGTTTCGATGTTGTTTCCTGTCTACCGACAAGAGTTCGCAATCGACGACCACTTGACGCGTGAATTTACCGTGAATTCGGCAAACAAATCGCGAAACGATCGTGTCATCGATGGAAATCTCCTTCGCCGCGGTGTAGCGTGATCGACAGTGTAAACACTTCGGATGCTCTCGACAGATGACATTGACATCTGCGAACATCTACCTGACGCGATCTAGCATTCCCTCTTGGCGATGCTTGTCGGATAGTTCGGGGAATTCGGTGGAAAGTCATCGATTCGTATTTGGCCTTCGCGAGCAACGTAATCGTCAGGGTAAATATTTGAGGTGCTATCGAGAGTGACATTATCATCAGGAAGTCTAACGTGATCGAGTAATTGCATTTGGTAGTTTTTCACGAGAATTTATCTTGTACCGATGAGTTAATGGTAGGCTAGGCTAGTCATCGAAGAAACCTAGCTGAGGAGAACAATTCTCAGTTTCGGTCATAGACGTATAATATCTAGCGTGGGGTCTGAATGTCTTTTGTGTTCAGACCGTGTCAAAAATTAGAAAGAGATGCAGTACAGTCACCAACTTTAATTTTTTATCGATACCATTGCTGTTCTAATCTTTTTCTAACGACGTGATACGGTGAAGAAGTCTTCGTTGCTATTGCGATGGCTATCTTTTCTTAGATCTATCTAATATCGAACGATTTTAGGGGAAAGGAAGTCCCCCAGATTCTCCCCTAAAAAGGTTTGGCCTTCTCCGATCTTTTTCAATTCCAATTTATCAGGGGTCGATCCGTTTATCCTTAGGATGGGTTAGAAAACACAATAGACTTTTATGCTCGGACTTACTGGAACTAAACTAGTAGAAGAAAAAGACAAAAGGCCTAATCAATCTCACATACATCCTATTGCGAATTCTTGTCACGAGCGTGACAAGAATGATACAAAGGAATCCCTTAGATTTCAAGCGATGTGATTGGTTAGATTAAAGTCACATTCATCCAGTATTGGGAATAATATCATCGTACACTTGTCTGATTGGTTGTTACTAATAAAGATGAAGATATGACTCTCTCTATAAGAATCAACAAATCAAAATCATGTACGTTAATTCCTAACACTGTTAAATGTGACCACTAAAAGCAAAAATAAACTTAATTTATTTATCCCTTTTAAATATCGATAAATTGATCTTATTACCGATTCTTCATAAGAGATCGATTCTCAAGATCGATCCGAACTTTATCTAAGATCAGCATCACTATCTCAGAACATGCTTTCTTTCTAATATTTCACATCTATCATTTGGTCCCTATGCCGTAGGCACGAGCATCGAGTTTGGAAACTTTCTCGTCGTCGTAAATCTTTCATGACGCGCGATCGACCGCGTTACTTGCTGGTAGCGATTCCGCTGGTGGTGTTCATAACGAAACGAGCAAGTAAGCGTTGCCAATCGCGTCATGCAGCATAATCGAGTCGGCCAATTAACGTAGTTCTTTGCACTGGAAGCGGAAGGTCGTTCAAGGAACTGACGAATCGTCACGCACGAAAGTTTTTGGCAGCCACACTGGGTCGAGGGTGGGGAGGCGTTTAACGGGAAACGGTTAGGCAAGCTTCAGTGTCGTTTTACGAGCGATGAAATACACGGTCCAACGAAAGGACCGGGACACGGCCGACCTGGCTCTCTTCATCGGCTCCCCGACACTTTCACTGGCCGCGAACACTTGCTGAGTAACGCCGGACACTTTCTTCGGTCGATCGATGCCCAATGGAAAGCGCGTGCGTAAGCGTACTACACGCGTGTCTCAAACTCTCTTTGATCTGCGATTCTCAGGGCACTGGTGGTCGCCAGCGGTTCCCAAACGTTTTTCTTCTAACGCTACCGTGGCGAATAGAATACTTCTTATTCGGTGCAGCGTTGAGTAATCCACTTCTTTACTGGAGTTTGTAATTTTTCTGAAGAAGTCAAAACACTGTACCGTCTGAATGATATTTAATGTTAGCTTTCAAGAGAATTAATTAAATTCGACATTCTGTCGAAATTAACCCATTTCTAACCTCAGTAAATTCACTACACGGAAAATGGCAGAGTTGTAGGATTTTCGAAAAATGATGAAATAAATAGTAAGAATGAAAATGTAGCGGAAAAATATATTAATGTGTAGTATAATGCATCCTCTAATAAGATTGTGAGAATAATTTCTGTTGGTAAGAAACTTGACGGGAACAAAATATTTTCTTGGAAGTTGCCTATATACAACCTTGTGAAGGAATCAGTTAAACAATCACTAAATTTTCATCGAAAAATTATCGATGTTCAAATTGCTACAATTTCGCGGAAACAAAAATCGTGCAAGAGAGGCGAAATCTCTACCTTCGCTTTCCTATGTTGATTTTTCTTGAAAAATTTTCAACATCAAGCGACCCTACAGAGTTACAAAATTTTATACTTTTCATTCAAAATGCAATAAAACGATCAACAATCGTAGATCAACTTTTAAGTGCTCATTGTAAAGGGGAGGATTTATTCTTCAGATTCATAATATTTTTTATGGGATACAGAAGCGATGCCGTTCAGTTTCTCCGGAGATTTTAACACGTGGTAATACAGTAGCTTCGGAGACTTCAACGCGTGGTCGAGCGCGGCTCTGCTCTCCAATCGCTCCCAAAGAATTCGAGCAAAAAACATCATTCTAATAAACCCTTTCATTCCCAAATTATATAACTACTATTACAATTTACAATTTAAATACTATTTACAATTTTCATATCTGAACATACGGAAGCATTGCCAACATTTGTATTCCTTTTGTAACTTTGCTAGACATGGTCGTATCGAAAGGATTAATAAACAATACAAATCATCCTATTCCGTTAAAAATACCCAGAGAAAGGGTAACGCGATGCATCGCGTGTTGAAAGTAACTGAAAACGTTTCCTGGATCATCCATAACCGCGGCTCCGTCGGTAAAAGATCGATCATTCGAAAGTATTCTTTGCCTTCGGCATTGCGAGATGATTTCACTAGAGGTGAAATCACACACAGGTGATCGTAATAGGCAACCCGAAAAAAAAAATATCGCGAACAAGATCATAACGCGCAGGAACTAATATCGTAACAGGCTGTTCGAATATGAGTGGGGTTTCAGGAAAAGTGAACCACGACAACCGGGTTGAGCAACTTTTGAGTCCGATGACCGTTCATTTTTCCGAACGAGTGGATTAATTTATCGCATACTTTGTTGCGAAAACCAAACGACAGGTTTATTCACACAGTGATATTTTTATCTGTCCTATAATTATACTAGCCGTCGAGTAAATAATCTTGCCCGTAACAGAACTATGTACGGAAACCTCGTACAGTGAACTGTAGCGGCACTAATTCTCCGCTCTTGTAACAATACGCAATCCACTCGTTTAACTCCGTAATTCCGTACAGAGGTTATTGTTGTGTACGCAACATTGCTGTTCCAGCCATTTCACGAGACCATATTTCTTATTGCCGGTAGTTTATCGTTAAGCAGTTACGTCTACACTGTTGAGTCCTGTAATTTGAAAATTACTGTCAGCAAGTCGTCAAACACTCTCGATAGAGATCCTTCCTCGACGATTATTACGCAACCAGGCGTTCAGTTAACACTCTCGAACACTTTCAACGGAACTACGTACTTCCTTATTTCTGTCAAATGCTACTACAGTTATGGCCTACCGATTTCTGTCTCTCGATTCGAATAGGATAGACTCGGGATGGAATTGAACAGGGGATTCTAACGACGGACAATTTAGTTGGGGGAGATGATGATCAAAAGACTTTGTAGGGACAAAAGGGAAAAACTTTTTTCAGGCACTCGATCGGCTGATGGTCGTCGAAGCCGACAACGAGACCGCCCTAAGGAGCAAACGGACGATCGGTATCCTGCGTGAACTCTTCCCCGAAGCTTCTCAGGTGAGCCACTGCTGAACAGAACGCAGTGAAATCCTGCAGACGGCCAGGACCATTCGAGACATCCATACCCTTTATCCCAAAAAATTCCTGGGTTCAGGGACCAATTACCAGGGGGGGGGGGGAATAAAGAAGAGGACTTTCGACGTCCTTGAGATTGTATCGTAGGAAGGGAAACGTGGAGACAGTCGATTCGATAACGATATCTTTAGACAATCGAGAGAGAAGTTTGTTTCATCGAGACAGAAATTTCTTTGATCCCAACCGAGAAATTTTATTCACAAAAAAGATCGATTGTCTCGATACATCGGGCGTGCCATCGAGGTACGATTCAATTAGAAGCAAACTATTGTTCTCGAAATAAGACTATAGATTCGAGAAAGTGAAGAAAAATGTTTCGAGGCAGAAATTGTTCACGCCGAATTGGTATTCGTCCCAAGTGTGTTGCGCGATTCAAAGTACATTCTATGTTCCATCGTTTACAACACATCCCGATTGCTTCATCGTGCAACCATGTAATTTATCATTTCAATCCCTGCCGCGGGTCTCAAGATACAATCTCGAATCGAACTAAACCGAATAGTACTGTCATCCACAAACGATCCAGGCATCGATCGCGTTCACCACGTTCCTACCCACCCCTCGGGGCCTCCCAAACCCACGACTATTAACACCAGGGTCGTTGATTCGTCGTGCTCAAAGAACCTTGATTTCAAACTATCGAGTACAACCTTCCTCGACCGTCCACGAAGGCTAGCAACTTCGGAAATTTCGTTGTCAATCTCGAAATGTCGGGATCCCACGAACCTGGACATGTCACATCTCACACACAAAAGGACGATAGCTCGTCGACTAAACGAAACAAAATAACACGGGCTAGAGTTCCTCGACAGTGAAAACGAAAAATAAAAAAAAAAAACAAACAAACAAAAATAAATACACAATAACAAGCATAATCACAACGGACAGAGAAATACAATGCGATCGTGAGCCCACGAAAGACCCCAAACGGTCCTGACGACGATCCTACTACGATTAGGAAAAAAAAATAAAAAATAGACGAAGCAGATCGCGATCGAGCCGATCTCGGTCCCAGTGACGAGTCAGCTAAGAGCCGTTGCTTTTCTAGATGATCGAACAAAAGGTGAACGCGATTGTCGCGGAGGTGATACGCGTCCTCGGCCCGACCTTGCTGCGGAATTTCCTCGGAAATAACGGGCAATCCGCCGCTGGTGGTGGTGGAACCGGGTCGAGCGACGGTTCGACGGCGACCGCCGCGTCTCCTTTCGACGACGAGGACGAGGATACCGGGGTTTCAGGGTTCAAGTCGACCAGCTCGAACGGCTCTAAGGTGTCTATAGCGTTGCCAACCTTCCCGCCTGACGAGGACGTGGAGGACGTCGAGACGACAGCTAATGACTCGTCGACCACCACCATGGTGGCATCATCATCCTCTGGTGAAACGACCACGGGCATCAGCAACACGCTGGCGTGACCGTCTCGCGGTCAGCTCGGTAAAACGTTGGAGGTCAATGAACACGAGGTGTCACGAGAGTAAACAGCAATTTCAAATGGCAAGGATGATCAGACCGCGCAATCGGGACTGCTGCGGGGAGCAATAGCTCTCTATTGTCTGTCTCTACCAAACCACATGACCTTCTTCTATTTGTCTGCTAACTCTTCGTCTTATCTATGTTTTTTTTTTATGCCTCTGTCATCTTCTTTTTTTATTGTGTGTGCGTCTTGTAATTGTGGTCTTCTTTCTGTCTGTCACCACGTTGTCGTAGTGTCCCTTTTCTTCTGTACTCTTCTTGGGCATCGTTACGATATCCCTTATGTGTCCACGGAAAGGACGAACCTATGCGCATTTGGTCTAGTCTGTTATACGAATGCTAACGGCAAATGATCTGTAGCGCTCTCCTGGCTTTCTTTTGTCGATCCATTCAATTATTGATTCTCGGCTCGCTTTCGATTCACATTTCCAAGCTTCATCGGAGACGATCCGTATTCAGTGATCGCTCTTAGATGTTCCGTGTAATATACGGATGACCTTTACTGTCTCTGCCAAACTCGTCGACGTCGATACGATCTTTGACCTCGAGGCTTTTCACCGTTTCATCGACACTCTTCATCGTCATTGACTCTTTTTCTCTGTTTCTTTATTTCGACGTGTGCTTAGCTTCTGTTCTGTGTATAGATGATCCATCAGTCATTCTGTCATCGTCGTTCGGTGCGTTGGTTCGCGAAACGTGCAGAACGAGGTTCGAAGGTTTCATCGTTGACTCGAAGGTATTCAAAAAGGCCTGCAGAGGAGCCGATAGAAATATCTGTACTGATCGATGAGTGAACGGTGAATCGATAAAACCTGAACGATTTACGATACAGAAAACGAAACGCGTCGCCACCGATGTCGAAGTGTCTGCAGCCCCTATAAACGGTTCCGCTTTGACAGAAATACACCCTGTCGATCCAGCGATTCCCAACGAACATACACGAATTCGATACCCAAGATACAATTGGGAATCGTTGGTCTAATCAAGTAATCAAGTTCTCAATTCAGTAGCGCTTCCACTGACGTTTATCGACTAATATACGTCGACGCGTGTCCCGGACACAAGACACCGCGTGAACACGCGTCGCACGCTTGATCTCCTCCGAGCCGAATATTTGGCGTGTTCCGTTCTCGATCGTCATTGAATCATGGAAACTGACACGAATAGAGTTGGACATAAATTATTCAGACGTCATCTGAATTCACTTTGAAACCCGTGGGTGGATCCAAAGCAAATCTAGATGACCTTTCACGAGAAGACGTTTCCCAGATGTGTCAGATTTCAGTAATTTCCATGGCGATCGATACGACGGCGAATCAAGTCTCGAAGCCAGTTTCGAAGAGGTCGACCGTGGAACTTCTGGTTGCAGGACGTGAACCCGGAAGCAGAGGACAGGGCGAACGAGGTAGCAGCCGAGTCGCAGAACAACGAGGTTAAAGTGCAGTTTGCGGACGAACAGCCGAGCGACGAGGCGGCGCCTTTGACGCCGTTGGACGAGGTGGAGGCTGAGGACGACGAGAACAGGAACAAGAGATTCTTGAACTTCGGCTTCGGCGGGGCCGCTGGCACTTCCGGCGGTAGCGGCGCCGGTTCCGGCAACTTTCTCTTCGACATTATTAGGGTAAGTTTACCGTGGACTTTGTGTATATTACCCTTGTTCTTGGTCCCCTGAACGAGTATTGAGTGAAAAGTAGAGGGATTTTCTTGATTTTCATTCGATCTTGTCGGAAATACGAAGGGAGATTCTGATGAACATTTGGTACAATGTTCGAGTAGGAATTTCTTTATTTTATTATATAGATTTATTAGCAATCGGAACACATCAATCCTGTAAGCTAATGCGATGATTTATGAACTGCGAGGTTCTGACTTGGTTAGCCTTCTTTTACGTTTGCTGACCATTTTCTAAGTACGAATTGAGCAACGTATATTATTAATTTTATAGTTTCTTTTAATAGTAATTGAGGCATAGGCTTATCTACCATTTTTCCGTGAATCGTCTAAATCGTCTAATCGTTACTTCCCTAATTTTTACATTAGTACTGTCACTCACCGGTGGTCGTGCTGTCGTACAATACTTTTTTTTTGAAGGAAGCTTCTGTATTAATTGATTAATATACCTTCATGTAATTCATTGGAGCTGCGAGTGACAAAAATTCTATATTCCAACTTGTAGAACAAGACTCACTTGAAGAAATAAATTTGTTCTCTATTTTTCTGTTTAATTTTGCATTGTTTACTTAAACAATACGTAAAAAAATGGCAAACTTAATAAGTAATTATACGTAATTATATAAACAGAAAATAGATCATACGATTTTACACCATTTATAGAAAAACAGCACATAAAACAATTTTTTCAAATTCATAAAGAAACAAATCAAGACTTTTTAAAGGGCATGTTACTTCATCTTTGAAAAAGATTGGTTTTAGTTGCATTACTTGTCGCTAACTTTCGTTACTCTGATGGAAACTTTGAAGTCGACTACCTCGAAATAGCATTTCGGCGTATGTGCCCTTTTTTCATCGACGGCCTCAATTATAATTGTAGAGTATAACTGAGTTGTGAATGACACGTTCGATGAACAGGATACACTTGACAGCCGACTCGACCGTTTCGAGTATAGTTCAATTTGTCGCCGGTCCCTTCCCTTCGTCGCGAGCTGAAAAAAAAAAACGAGCGAGAGTGAAAAAGTACGGGGCTTTGCGTCAGTAAACGCAAGGACCGATAGCACGACACACGACCGGTAGATCGTTTAATATTCAAGTAAGAGGCTGGCACAACCGACGACGGCAAGGGCGCCTGCTCGTGGCACCAGGTGAAAGTCTTCAACCGAATTGCTGCGTTGTGTGCCGATCTATTCCAAGGTTCCTGACCTAGCCACGACCCGACCTCCTAGAACGATTACCAACGATTATAGGTTTTTGTTCCCTCTGAACGTCACGAAAAGTATAAACCTTTTAATTCTAAATTTTACCATAGCTACGATTACATTGAAAGTTATTCGATTCAGAGGATTATTTTCACGACAACATGTCATAATTTTGATACTCTGAATGTTATGAAAGTCTAAGAGATTCCAGTGGCTAGAATTCACAAGCTGTTGAACGTTCTGTTCAGCTTTCAGTTACAACCACATCGTTCTTCGTCTAATTGCCCATCCGACTAATGAAAGTAATAAGAAGAGAATAGCCCTAGAAAGTAATCCGAGGAACGTAAAACGCGATTGAAATTCTGCTTTTACAATAATAACGCGATGATTATTAGAGGTTTCTCCTATTTTATTCAACGAACTGGTTTATCTATCCCCCCTGCGTACGCGGGTCCATTGTCCGTGCACCGCGAACAGCAACATAGTCGACTGAGGTGGTCGAAATGACTAGAAACTGGTCGATAGATGCCTGCCTTTTATGGAGTCAGAAATCTAGTCACCGTTTTCTTAATGCCGCGAGACCTACCGATTCTTCTCGCATGATTCGGTTTCCCCTCGAAGATTTATGGTATTCTGACGATACTGAAATTTCAATAATTAATGAAATTCATAATCAATGAAATTCTTCTCATAGAATTCAATTTCCTCTAGCAAATTCATAGTTTTCTCAAGGTACTGTAAGATCAATAATTGGTAGATGATACGTTAGAAACTTCTGAGAATCGAATCCTTTGCAGATCTCTGAAACTGTTCTGGAAAGATTCGATTTCCTCTCGCAGATCCATACCCCTCTCAACATATTGCAAGTTCAATAATTGATTGAAGATAAATTAGAAACTTAAACACAAAAATCTTCATTCCACCCTCATGAAAACCACCACTAATCGATACGTTTCCTCTCAAAAACTCTGAATCTAAACCTGGATCCTCCACTTTTCATTCAAGATCAGTAAATCAGCGACAACAAAGACCCCGATCCTCCTCGCGGAGAATCTCCATGATCGTACCCTCTCCCAACCATCGAACCAACAAACCGCGTAACTAGCATATATATATATATATATATATATACAATCCCAATAGTACGATCGCGAGGCAAAGGACAACAAGGAAGATGTCGTTCACGCCATCCCGTGTTAAATAAGAAATTTTAGCCGCTTTGCAGGAACACGCTGCTGTCGACGAGAAATCAATCGATCAGGCGGACGGGGGACGGAGTCGAATGATCGCCGCACAAACGAAAAAATAAAAACACGCTCTTCTAAAGCAAAAGAACCAAACAAAAAAATAAACAAAAACCAAAAGCTAGGCTACATCCCGAGGAGCGGATCAGTAAACGAAAGTTTCTCGTCTCTGTTCTCGTTTAGCAAGCGGCCGACGGGGCGGCAAGAGCGGCGGGCACGGTGTACCGCGTGGTGGCAGGTACGCAGAGCCTAGGGCTCGGCTTAAGCGCCTCCCGGGACTTGGGCCCGGCTCCCCAAGATGCCGCCCCTGCTGCCGCTCCAGCTGGTTCCTCGGCCACGGCGGGATCCTCGAGCAACACACAGGCCGCGTCAGGAGCCGGCAACCTACCACCGGTACGCCAATCCTTCCGAGCAGAGCCGACAGGACACTGCCGAACTGCACTTATCTCCTGGTGAACGGAACCGTTCGCAGGTTCCCTCGAACCAACGTCGATCCTCGGCAATCCCCCCTCGCCGAGGATCGTCGAAGATCGAACCTCGTCGAATTCCGTTTACTCTGGCTTCTTTCACTTTCTCTCTCTCTCTCTCTCTCTCTCTCTCTCTTACTTTCTCTTTCTCTTGTACATTTATTAATTTCTGCTTTAGTCTTTCACTGACACTCTCTCTGTCCGTCTGGTGGGAAACTTGGTCCCCGTGGGCCACTTCCGGTGGCGAATACTTCTTTCGAGGTGGATATGTTTGACGTGTCATTCTGTGATCGTGATACCGCGGTGGGTTTATTGGGCAATTTTGGGGAATTTTATTCGTGTGTTTTGTATGTTGAAAGGGATCGATTTGTTGGTCAAGGTCACACCAGTCTGGTGGCGTGGCTCACGCTTATGGGGAAGTGACCTTGAATCACCAGTTGATTCTGTTTTCAGTGTATTCGAAGTTTCTTGTTACGGGTTTCGTTAAGTCTTTACCCACTGGTTCTTTGTTCTTCATTTTTTTTTAATTAATAATTATTTAAATGGAGTAGGGTTGACTTGTCGATTTTATTTTTCTATTCGAACTTTCTGTTACGACTTTCGACAAGCCTTCTCGGAGTTTTATCCTCCATGGTCACCCGGGATCCAGGTAAACTCAACGAAAGTTCAAGACTTTATATCTCTGTAGTCTATATTTTATCTACAAAACGTAATGATTAAAAAATTATGATTTTTTTTAGTGAAAAACTCACTTTTTTTTGTAACTGTTACTTTCATGACGTTTTTAAATATGTTAACATTGAAATTTTTACAAAAACCGCGGTCGTTCCATGTTCCACTATGCTAAAAGTGTATTCCATAACTTTTTTAATTCGATGGAACGAATACTAGTTCCATAAAAAATGTTTGCAGAATAATATTTCCTCTTTCTTTAATTCTCACACCTGGTCCCATAGATTTGGCCGTAAATGTATATTTTCCTGGTTGTTACAAGTTGAAGTTTAAAAGTTGAAGTGTAGAAGTTGAAATATAAAACTTTGATTATTTAAATCAGCAAAAATGGAGTTACCGTTAAAAGTTTGAAATACCAGTTTTATTCATGAGGTGAAAACTCTTTATTCCAGTGCATTTTGCACATTCTTAAACAACTTGAAGACACAAATCCCTCAATCAAATAACAATATTATCTGCAAAGAGATACGTTACGAATATAAAGAAGGGAATGAAAGTAGCCAGTGACTCGAAGTGTCTAAATCACCAATGATAAATTCGATTCTTGTTCTACTTTCAAGCCCCACAACCGTCACTTAGCGTTAACGCGCTCGTTTCAATGCGGAGCGAGTTTACCACCGATAGTATCTCACGGAGGTCCCTCCGAAAGAAGTAATTCGCACGTCTATAAACTATGAATCGTGTCTTTAACAGCTCGATGCACGACGGCCCATCTGTGTGCAGAGTATAATAGCTGCACTCGGCGGTGTTTGATCTGCACTTAACATACCTGGCACGTGACTAACGAAATCGTGGAACGTTTGTTGCTTGCTCCCCTGTCTTTCTCTACTTTTCGTCATACTTCGGTGTACAAAAAAACCTCGGTGAGTGTTCGAAGGGTCCTCGGCACTGAACATTAAATATTTCATTAATCAAAGGCCATAAAAACAAATCTCATTGGTTCTAGAATTTCAAGCTCTATAATTGTGTTAAAACTCATTAAAAAGTCAGCTATACACCTGAGTACTTCGAACACTTATTGAGAATTTACTGTACATTCTCTTGTTCGTTCTCCTTGATCGTGCATGAACCACCCCCGCCAGAATCTTCGCTGTCTGTAACTCCGGGATAGGCGGACTCTTGAAACAATCGAAATAATTTCAGGAGAGCCTGGCACGCAGTGATTTCCTAGTTGCATTGTGCGCCAGGTTTTAGTCGTAACGATGTGACTAATTCCGAATGGGTCACCGAAGAGACACACGCTGTTCTTATTTTATAACCTGTTGCCTGTCACTGCTACTCAGAGTTGGATAACATAATACCTGAGTGAGAGTTAGCATTGTTTGGAACTGTATATGAGACTCGAGAAAGTTAAAAGATTCGAAGCACCTTTACGACTCATATATTTCTTAGTGTAACAGTCGACCTGTTAAGACACTGCTTGCTCAAAATCAGTAGAACTTTATGTCCAAAATAAAGGCATAATTATACACCTTTAGTGTCAGTCAAAAATAACGTTCAAAGCTCAAGGAACAGCGTGTTCGTTTAACCTTCATCAGGATAGAACGGACAACAGCCTCAGAAGCTCTCAGCCCAAAATAGTTAAAATTTATAATTCTAGAATATTTTACTTCTTTTAATTCAATTTATTAAATTGTTAATTATTTATTGCACTTATTATTATATTGAATTAATAATAGTGCCTCAGAGGCTCTTCTATCCGAACGAAGGTTAACGTGTCGCCTTCAGTCGCCCATCGCGAACCCATTTAACATCCATAATCACCATCGTACCCTCCAACTAACAGTTCTCACGTAAGTGTAACCTGTCACGAAAAGTATGAAGCAGCCCCCCCAAAGCCCACTGCAATCGTCCAGAAGCACCCTTATTCCAATCGTTTCCACCCGGCCAACGGTCCCGACGCGACACCGACAACCACCGACTAAAGACTCTCATTCGGCGAAGCAACTGGCTGATTGGACATCCCGTCCGATTCGACTTGGAATCACATCGGCGGCCATTGATCGAACGCCGATTCTCTCGTTGTTGTGATCTCGTACTCGTCCATTGCACCGTATTTCTTAGCTGTAGTTAATTCGTTGCTGCTGGATACGCACCGAAGACGACGGGCTGGCAGACGATTCTTGGTAGACTTCTAGCAACGGTATTGGTAATATTTTCATTAGACTTTTTCATCGAAGGTTCAGTTCCACATCGATTATATATGTGCCGTTGAATCGTCTGTCTGCACGTGGGAAATTTTAGTAGCGAATTGACGCACGTTCGTAGCACCTGTGGCGCCTGGAAAGCGAATGATCGTGATTCGATCGAGGAAGGAGTAAGTATCGAGGCGTGCGTCATGCTGCTACAATCTTCACAGTAATATTATCGTCTCTTTGGGTCCATGGTAAATATGTTTCTAGTATCGATGCACCTGTAGGCTGTCCATACTGCAAGAATCGTCGCTACGATCATCTCTGGTAACACGTTGACGCCCGATATTTCGCCTAAATGGCTTATAGTCCCTGCCCAGATCAACGACAATGGGCGACAACGTGTTTAAGAATCTCTTCGTTTGGATATTGACATTTTCTTTGGATATGCATTTTCTTGTTATAATGATCCTTGAAACGTATGGACAGCTGATTAAGCTACCACGAAACAATGTCACGAGCCGAAGGAGCGCACGTAAGGATCGTAGCAGCGAGATCGATGGATCGTAGCCGCAAGTAGGCATTCAGGATTTAATAGAGCACCGTAGTGTCGGGAGCGCTGGAGCTGGACGTGGAGCTGCTACACACTGCAACTATTGTTCCCCGTTTATACAGAATACGAAAGAAAATAATAGTAGAACGTTCACGCAACGATCGATGACAAAGACAAGATCCGAGCGGCGTGTCTTTTATTCACTCTCGTACACTATCCGTGAACGAAGAAATGTCCATGAATGGTATCGGGGCTAACCGATGGTTTTGGTTCTTTGCAGCTGGTGGCCGGAAGCGGAGGACAGGCTAGCGCCGGAGGAATTGCTGGAAAGACGGAAGAAGTCGCTGAGGCGGTGCCTGGGCCAGTTACCAGGCTCTTCGTCATCGCGAACAGGGGAATCTCGAACCTTATACAGGACCTTATCCTCGTGAGTAACCTTCATGATATGCTAATGTGGGATATATGGGGCAGATAATTTATTCGAATAATACGCAATGAAAAATTGCAGTATCTAAGGATATCATTCTGAGGTTAAACTGTTTGTAAAACGTCAACTAATTCTAGGAGTATTATTTTATTAGAAAAATTGAAATTTCCATGTTGAAAGGATTATAAATGACGAAGTATTTTTTTATCTTTCATTCGTTATTTGAAACTCTTATCTAGATAAGGAATTTGTCCATCTCTGAGATGGGAGTTATTATAAAAATTATAAATACTAAATTAATTTAGGTAATTGGATACTAATTATAAAAATTATAAATACTAAATTAATGATTCGAAACGAAATCCCACGGTCGGAAAGGGTTAACAATTGCAACAGGAAACCACGTCCAACTCAAATCCACAAGTAGTGCTACTCACGAATCAAATTTCAACCTCTTACCAGACTAGCTATCTCCCATTGGCGCTGGTAGAATAACGGAAGAGAAATTCGACTAATTTATAAAAAGCACAATCCACACGCAGTCTATTATTACTATTAATTCCTGATTAGAACGTACACAAGTAACTCCCCCACAGGTATCCCCGTTACGACCGTACTCGAACGTTTAAAAAAATTAAATCCACAAGGTGCCCGCGATCGCGTAAGACCGTTGCCATTCGCGTTACGTCCATAATACGTTTTGCGTAACGAGCACAAAAGCATAAAACGGTCCTTTCCATCGGGGTACGCATATAACCGAAAGGACATGAATGAAAATCCGTGCTGTGAAGCGTTGCAAACGGGACGGTCGGTTTAATTCCGCGGCTAGAAATCGATTATGCCAATCCGAGCGTAGAGGCGGATAGACGACACGGATAAGGGACGAACGGAGTCGTTAAATCGTTACGACACCAAAACAAGCTGCTTTCCACGGGATTTTTCGCCCAGATACCGTGACCGAACTGTCTTCTCCGACAAAGCGGTACGAACTAGCTCGAACGATTCTATCATAATCGCGTGATCCAAACAGGGGGGGGAATTGCTCGCGAGGGTCTGCCTTCTTTACGTGGAAATACGTGCCTACTTTTCCAGAAACACAGAGAAGCTCCTATTGCGTTCCCCTTGTTATTTATTTTTCTGCGTGTTTTATTTACGTAATCGATTTGTTCGAAAGTGAAACTACCCACCAGGACGTTATCAAGATCGGACTACGAACTCTAAGATTCGTTGGCGAATAAGAAACGCAGAAAGAACGAAGTCTATTTATTCCCCTTGAACAGACGCAATGCTGCGTTCTCTTGACGGTGTTTCATTGACCCACGTGATCGAACAGGAACGTGATCGAAGTAATTTGTTAGAGGGAGAGAAAGATATACATGAATAGAATCGCGCTCTAGTGTTCGGTTTGGAAGTGGAGGTAGTAGATGAATCGATTAGCAAGGATAAGTACACATGATCTACTTGGAAACAGCGCAGCAAGACGATTATAAAGTAACGAGATAATTAACTTGTCCGCGCCATGACCTGTTCTTATGTAGCGTTTAATGCTCAGGCTTCCCGTGGCGGTCCGTCCGGGAAAGAAGTACGAGGCGTGATGGGAACAAGTGGCGGAATAATCTGATTAGCGGCGACGCAAATTAGGGGAACTCGCGATGTAAGACGAGTATAGTCGCGACAAAAGAATTTATAGTTCAGAAATTCGTCTACGAACTATGAAATCGGTTTCGCGGTGTAAATTCGATCGATTCGATATATTGAAACTCTGTTTCGGAGACTGAATTTAAATCGAAATTAACACTGGAACCACCCAACATGGACATTTTATTATTTCTAACGCGTGGGTAAAAGGGATGGCTTGTTGAAAACACGGAAATTGATAAATTAACGAGTTTTAGTTGCTCTAACCCTTTTTCGACCTGAATTATTTCTTTCAAGAAAACTAAATATATTCTTGCACATAGTTATTTCTTAGATGTCAGAATAACAGGAAAATTGAAAAACAGGGAATAAACAGAAAGATAGTTTATAAGCGAAAACGAATATTCATTAAATGATTCCTAAATATTATTGTCGGGAATACATCCATCTAAGAATAAAAAGGTGAACTATACGATACGAAGCCATGTTGAATCTTCAGATTCATGAGTTATAAATGCTAATTAACTTAATGATAAAAAATGGAATCCTACGATTGAACAAGGTTAATATTTTTTCCTAAGAGTCTACGAACCAGTCCTTTCGACTGCTTCAGCAGTTCCAGTGTTAAACATTCGAATAGGAATTGTCCTATTTAACAATTACAACATTAGCGACGCGAAACGAGTGTCACCGTCGTAAGGGAAACCGGTTCAATGAGAGAAGCCGCGAGGGAAACATTCTAGATTTCAACAGAAATTCGCGAGATCGGAATTAAATTCGTTTCGGGATCGGCATTTTGGCCGAAAGTCCAGCGAACAGCACCGAGGCTTGTCGTTCTAGATATAAAACCGGCCGATTACGCAAGCGCGCCCCACGTCATGATCGATGGAAAGCAAAAATGTAAGCGACTTTCTCTATGAAATAGCTCGTCCATTTGCCGGCTGACTTATGCAAGCAGTCGCTACCTGCCACCTGGCACGCGATATTGCCAAGGCAGCTAGACGCCATCCAAATTCGCGAAAATCCTCCACGTCGCCGGCGATCGATCATTCGAATGGGGTATTTTGATTTTTCTCTCTGAAACGTTTCGACGGTAGGTCTATGCAAGGGTGAAAACTTTTGGCGCCGATTGTATGTCGCGTGCGCTACGCCACGACCGTAATGGCTACGATATACCCGGTGAATGCGTTTCTTACATTCACCGGACGGGTACGGAGTCTTTCATATAAAGTGGCCTAAACTAGTTTCTCTTAGTATCGACAGATTTTGGTACGAAAGGAATGAGGTGAAGGGTTTTATAATTAATGTGGAGGGAAAATAAATATTTAGAAGCAATTAGAGGATTACATAGAGTATACAGAATATTATACGATAAAGAACTACTAGAAATTTATACTAATAGAAAATTCAGCAAAATATTAAATATAAAATGGTTTTCTCACATTTTGACCGCACATAAAACAGAGAATATTGAGGATGTCATCTTAACCCTTAATAGTTATTTCAAAATTATGAGACTGATAGTATGTTATATTTTTTTATTTTGAAGTAAAAAATGTCGATACTAAACCGACTTATCTTTAAAAATTGTTTCATATTATTAAAACGCCCGAACACCTATACCAGGGAAGAAAATTACTTCTGGCGCTTAGTTAACTGAAAAATGGTCCCAATACATGCACTTCATCTAGATTTTTACGTTAAAACTCCTGGAAATATGGTTTTCTATATTTTTCTTGTTAAATTATTTTTGGAGGAAGTGGTTGAATTTTTCAACCAAAAATGTTAAGATCTTCTTTACTATGAAATTACGGATCATTACAGATGAAAGTTAGATATTAATTTTCGATAGAATTTGACACACTTATAATTATGTACCAGTGCAACGCTGGGAGTTAAAGGGTTAAAATAGCCCAGATAAATGACAAACCGACGAAATGAAAAGTGTAAGACCTCCTAAATTGAACTCGGCTCTACACAAGTAAATAATTACTAGCTTCTATGCGTCGGGTCTATCCGCTAGCGTATCGTGGCTCGCTCTCGCGTGCCGTGAACTCCCAACGAAAGCGAAACCGAACGACGAAAGAAGCCCGTCGAATTACCTTGTTAGAGGGCGTTGATCGCGAAGCCGCCACAACATTCACCGATTCTCCCACGATCACAGAATCAAAAAACACTTCTCTGTGTGCCGACAAATGTCGCCCCTCGGTAAAAATCGGATTATTCACGATCCCATTTTCGAGCCGATCGACTAATTGATCGATCTTGTGGCGGCACAACGACCAGATATTTCCCGCGACTTTCGTTTCGACTCGAGTTGAAATCGATGAAAGCGACGGAAAAAGATAATGCTAAGAACTCGTGGGGAATTTCTTCTGGCGTTTGACAGCGATACCAACGAGTTTTGCCTGGTCGTTTTTCGTGTTGTCATTAAATAACAGTTTCTTTGAAGCTTGGTAGGAAAATTGTCCAGGAGAAGGTGAAGGAAGAGTTAGTAGCTACCTCTAGCTAAAAGTATTCGGTGGAACTAAATGACTGGAGTGGAAATTGTTTGTGTGTTAAGACGTACACTGCCGTTTATAAGTATTAAGACACCCGGCTTGTGGAAAGTACGATGTAAAAATTATGTTCTTCGCCACTTTTACTGCTTTATATTGGCCAGGTCTTGTCTGTCGAAGTTTAATATTGTTCAAATAATATTTATTCCAGGCCAACAAGAATTTCATAAGTGCTTGTTACATTTACTTTATTTTTTATGAGCCTTTCAATACTTATGAGCGTGAGTTTACAATAGGTGATCAAATTATTAGAGCCACAGTACGAAGAATATGTTTTTTTCTGTACTTGCGTAGAAATAAAATCATAATATGAAGGTTCCCACACTGGAAAATTTTTAATTAACGATTTTCTACTAAAAATACTGAAAAACATGGAACTTAACTTATATAATTATACAAAATACAGTTAAAATCGTGAAATCGACAATTTATGCAGGTGGCTCTAATCAGTTGATCAGTCCACTGTATGCGTTCGTACTTGAAATAAGTAGAAACCGTAAGTCATGGGCAGACATGTTAGACTTCAAAGTCCTATTGGAGAGCACGCACACGCGTTGAATATTCAAATTCGATTTTCTCAGAAACGAAACCTCGTATAAGAAATCCTCATTCTCCTCACTTTTCTGCACCCAACAAACTTCTAAAGTCTTTCTTCTCGACAACAGACTCCTGTTTGTAAATACTTTAATCGCATTTTTCGACGCCTTTTTATGCGAAGAATTAAATTACTCTTCCAGTCCTACTCTTTTATACATCTTATCTCGGCGGGAAAAGTGACACAAGTAAAAATTTTTCACTTTATTACGTGGAATATCTTTTAATATGTAGATCCACCATCCAGAAAAATCACAGAAGTCGAGTCCAATACTAGAGATGGCACTAATGTCACTTTGCTACGTACTGAATCTGAGTTCCTTTTCATACACCTGAAAAAATTACAAGTTCTCGACTTGTGATACTTTTTTCACACACATACCATAACCACAACAATTACTTAAAATTCAATGCAGGTAAACTTTTAGTAAAAATCACCGCGATTTTTATATCCCGTCGAATCTTGAGCCTCGTCCTCACTCAAGCAACAACGTGCCACTTTTGATTAATACTCCATATTTCTTGAAAAAATCATCGCTTGTTGTCGAACATTTCCCCAGGTTTCTTCATACTCCTATTGCTAGCAACAAATGCATCCTTGAAACCACAACAAAACCCAATTGTACTTCAGATTACGCTGCTTCAGAGTGGACAAAATATTTCTCCAAGGTGGTGTTTGTTGGAAATATTTGGAATAAAGGCGACAAAAAGTTCCTCGTGGTTGCTTCAATGTGAACAAACTTTTACAGGAGCCTCAATGTCGTTATCAAGTTTCTATTTGACTCCGATCTTTGTAATACAAAAAAATCCATATTTGCATAAACATCCGCAGTCTATTTATGACTCGTCGAACACAGTCTACTTGGAGATAGCAGAAAATAATCGTGTTTCCTCGGTGTAAAGACGAGACTCAAGTTCGCCGTTGTAAACAGTAATCGTGTTCATTATACGCAACCTTCGTCGAGCGGGTTCGCTGACGTCGTCGGCTGGAAAGCGTTCACGCTTCGCGCATCACCGGGAATTCTTCTGCTTCCTAGCAACGACTGAAACTCGGAAACTTCGTTACAGACTCCGTGGATCGTGGCAAAACAATTCCGCGATCGTTCGTCCCGCGCGAGCAACCGCTTCGATCGCCGATCGTTCGTTTTTTACTTCATTCTTTTTTTTGCACCCTAGACGGTGAAACTTTGGTCCCACGGATAAGAAGAGTCGAAAGCGGTTGGTGCTTGACTCCTGTGTTGAGAGTGTTGCGAAATTTCTTTTCGCGGGAAATAGCTGTGCTTTTCCTGGCGGAAATGAAATGGAAGGAGAAACCAACGAGTCAGAGTAATTTGAATATTTGAATATCGGTCACCATTCTTTCAGAGATATCTTATAAATGAAATACATGAAATTTGTATAGGATTTTATAAGATTAGGGTCATTGATACAGATGTGGATGTTTGTGCAAATGTAGAACTGTGTGGAATAGTCTGCAGAATTTTAGAATCAAATAGAAAATTTGTTTAATGAAGCAACAAAATGTTCATTGACTGTACTTGTGCATCACATATGATGCACAACATTGGAAATAAGATTGAAAACTTGCAAAACATTCTCAAACCCTTTTGTACCTTGAATGTTAAACTGTCCTTCACGCCATAAATGCTCGAAACACACTGTCTAGTTATGAAGAAGTCGGTCAGTGTAGCGGTAATAGAATAGTTGGGGAGTGTTATACTCCGAGGGGAATCTAGATATTTTTCTGAAAATTTATTTCATTCACATCGATCCTAGAGAATGAAAAAGTTGTACTAAATAATTCTATTCCATGACATACAGGGAGATTCTCATAAATAAAATGTTTTATCGTCATTACGATTAGCAAAATCAGCTCGTGAAGTTTGGATAAACTAATTAAGACCATGTTACAGATAAAAAATGCATTAGAGAGAAACGATCAGAAATAGAAATGAAATCGAAAACTGAAGTACTTTCAAGTGTAACTTTTCCGTACAATACAGGCATTATTAACACCTAGTTACATTTGTATAAAAAAACTTTTTCAGTGATTATACTTCCTGTATCCACTATCCAACACAATGACTTATCTCTAATCATCCCGTTCCTCTACTCGGGTCACAGTCGACCCATCGACAAAACTGTTTATGCATTCACAAAACCTAATATAATAAATGAGGTCCTATTATGTGTCACCATTGACCCAGCCATCAACTTTGACGGTTCTTACTTCAAGGCTAGAACAGAAAGTACTGGTCCTGAAAGATACAGTAAATTCTCACTGAGTGTTCGTAGGCTTCTCGGCACTGAACATTACATATTTCATAAACTAATGGCCACATGTAGCTGAAGGAAATATTATTAGCTGCAGAATTAAAAAAATCTATCACTGTGTTAAACCTCATAAAGAAAAAGTCACTGAGAAGCCTTCGAACATTTACTGAGGATTTACTGTATATCTCAATGCAGTGATTCCAAGCTTTCGCCCAATAATTAAAATGATCGTTTCGTAAAGATCAGGTATTAATTAATATCTCGTGTGTTCTCTAGCGCCTGGCGGCAACGAGCGAACGCATCGTCAACTTCAAGGCGAGACTGATCACTTCCATCATCTAGAATTCGGCGGGAAAGGAATAGGGTGAGGAAGTACAAGAAAAGATTCGAAAGGTCCTGACACGTTCGGGGCCACGTCGGAGCCATTGCCGAGCCGTTTAAACGTCGCAGGAACACGGGTACGACGTTGGCAACGTGACCCACAGCCAGCTCTCTGTTGCCCCCTTGTCCCCGAGGTCCGAAGTACCTCGTCGATGCTCGACACGTCCTCGTAGACGCGTAACCTCGCGACATCACGATTTCGATATCACGCGACAGACCCGCGACGATCCTCTCGTTCTCTCTATCTCGTCCTCTCCCCCCTCAAAACTCAGTATCGCTGTGTTCTATTCTGTTCTCTGCTTCCTATTTTCATGTCCTCCAACGTGTTTCCGTGAAACTTCCCCCGCTATTCCTTTCTAAAGGTACTCTTCGTCCCTTGTAGCGTGTTCCCTAGTGCCCCCCCCCCCCAATATTCACGTTTATACATATAGCGTTTAAAATTATGTTCTCACGGAGATTCGACGACCACTGGATGAATTTTGCTTTGTACCTTTCTAGAGCACCTGAACTACGCCCGAGAAATTGGCAATCTGACGAGTGATTGGTTTTTATATTCGCTGATACGTATTATCTAGAAATGTTTGCAGTATTGTGTTCATACGAATCACTGAGCTGAAATCGTTTAGATGTTAGTCGTACGAAATGTATATCGTCCAGTCGGTGTTCCCGCGTCGAATCGCGCCAAGCCAAGAAGAAACTTGCGTGGATTTGTATATAGCTCTTACCGGAACGCAACAGTGCCAAGCATTGATTGTTTTATTTTTTTTTTTTTTTTCGTCCTACTTGCAGTTAGCAGCCCTTGTTCTCCTTGTCTATTGCTTCTCTAAGGGTTGCTAAGCGCGTCGACTGCGGTGAAACTGGAAAAATTGCTCAACAGCTTGAAATCCAATACGCAGATTATACCGTATCATGATAAACAGTCCCGAGAAACTCTGTACCGTCTGATTGTAAACGTTCGTAGTGTATGTGTCACCCCAACCGCTCGCCATAGTCGACTTGAACCGGAAACCGCGGATATTTTCTTCTCGTGCTTTCCGATGGCAGGAAAGCGTGAAAAGAAAATGACGATCGAACGATATTCCAGTCAAGGTGTGTTTATCCATGAATTGAACGCATTTGTCTATCTAATGTAAATCGTCCCTGTTGTTTTGTAGTGTAAATAAATAAATATTATTGTCATAAACACCGTGTCCTCTGTTCATCGTGGATTCCCCTTCAGCGATCGTTTATTACACGACTTACTACCTACTCGATACAAATATAAACAAACAAAACAGTAGGGCGTTCACCACGATTGTAACGTTAACAACACCGATTCTAAATTCACGAATGAGATTTAGCAAAAATAGGTACACTCGAGGAACGATTCCAGTTTTCTACGAATTCGTTCGACGAACATTTCTTTCGTAAAGCATGATACATTTGGCTGATTCGTCGATTAGATTGGTATCGGGCATCTATCGCGTTGCAGGTCGCACGAACGACTCACGCGAGCTTAATTATACAAACTGTTCCCCCGATGGGAACAAGGATATTGTCTCGAGACAGTCTTCCCACGCAAGCAATTTGTTACACCTAATCACTTAAACGACTATGCTTATTGTATTCACGAATCACGATCAACATTAGGCCCCGTTAGAAATTGAAAGAACGTTGGTTCGATCAGGCCTTCGCTACGTATCGCTCGTATACTTGGTAGGTAAAGAGTCTTTGCTCGACGACGCTGTGGCTTCCTCGAAGACGAATATATCGTCGTCGCAGGAAGACCACCGGTGTAGCTAGGGAGGCGAGACCAACGGCGGTTGTTCATCAGGTACATCGACGTATACCGGGTCCCCTAACCGCACGGTGCCCGATGATCCAACCAGACCCAAGTGAATACCAAGCATTGGACTCTCACCGATCAGACGACGTAGTTTCGGCTCCGTTGCTTGTCTGTAACTTTAAAGCGAACATTTTTTTACTGCCTTCGTTCCTCGATAGATCTTCATCATCATCGTGATCGTGACCATATTGTTCCTTATGTCCATGTTGACCGTTTTGAAAAAATCTAAGAAGTTTGCTATCGTTTGAGTTTGGATGTTTACGCTGAGTCAAATTGTTGACGGACTCTTTTGTAAAAACCAAGATCAAAGAAGAATTGCTCTGACAAGTAAAGGATTTGTTGATTTTAACGTAAAATAAAATCTTCATTAATCTTGGTTTAATTTATTTATACGTTGTATGTTACGCTCTTGAATTTTCTATATATAGAATCCACGGTTTGGGTATATTCAAGATATCTTTTCTAGAAGATATTTTCTTATTTACTCAGGAAATAGAGTAAAACTTTTTCGTATGAAACTTCGGTTTCGAACGAAACGAAATTGAAAGTTAGTTGGGGTATTGTGACCTAATTAGCAATCTTGAATTATTAATATCTGATGAAACTCTGTATGTTAGTTTGTTGCTCCATGAATACCAAGTTTGGAATCATATACCTTTTCAATGTTTTCAATGGTTCCACGTTTGAGTTTTTTACACCAGTCTCCGGGTTAATGGTGGTCATGATACACCTGTGACACGGCATCACGTTCCGAAAGATCACGTCGCCGATCTTCACCCACTGCCAACTGTCCTCTTCGTACGGAAGAGCACCTTTCACAACGAAATTCTGACGAAACTGTTCCATATTGACTGGTTCATCCAATCGTGAATTCAATTCCGTCACCGAAGCTTCGTTCATCATACAGTAACTAGATTCGTCTGGGTAGGCACCCTGTTTAAACGAGGCATTAGGAAGAATTTTATTTGCTAGAACATTTTCCATTTAACCCTTAAAGTACTGCGTGAACTAAAACAGTCTATGTGGCTGGTAAGAACTTCTGCTGGGTGAATGTACTCAGTGTTAAATGAGTTAATACGTGTTAAAGTGTTAAATGAGTTCATATGAGTTGAAGTGTCCCTGTGTTGCGATATGAAGGTATTAAGTTGTAGAAGTTCCGAGGTGTCAAGGTGTTCAATGTATCCAAATGTCGAAGTGTTCAAGGTGCTGAGTCTTCAAAGTGCTGAAGTTCAGTGTGTTCTGATTTTCAGAAATCAATGTGTGAAAGTATTAAAACGTTAATACTATTATGGTGTTAAAGTGTTAAGGTATGAATACGATTATGGTGTTAAAATGTTAAGATGCTATATTGTTATGGAGTTCAAATGTTAAAATAGTAATACTATTAGTGCATAGAGTGTTAAAATGTCGTTACTGTTATGGTGTTAAAGTGTTAAGATGTTAATACAGTTATGGTGTCAATCTCAACATTGTGACGCTACACTATTGAGCGGTCTGTGTAGGCAATAAGGATGCTTAATCGAGTCTACAGCACTCGACAGATTAAACGATAATGTTTAAGTAATCCTAGATAAAACTCACAGTGTCATCGCCAGAGAAATTAAAATTTTTATGTTTCGTTCGAAGACCCCGTGTCGGTTCTTCTAATGGATAGTAAACCAGCCTGAAACCGGTGTCTTCTTGAAGAAGAAATCGAGACAACCACCTGGCAGGTTCTTCGCCGCAATCGCTGGCTGCCACGGCTTGTCCCCAAACTGCTACATGGAATCCCTTGCCATTGATTCGTGCCAAGTCAATGGACACTGGCATCATTCCAGGCGCAGACAGTGTGAGGACTGATCCGGAAACACTGGGTGATACCTTCAAAAAACATATCAGTATTATTTAAACACCTATTTATCTGAACCTAACAGGGGATAAAAAAATTTATATAAGAGAATGTATAAAAAAATTAAAAATCCCTAATTCTACTTCTTTCAATACAGTTCATTCTTTAACATAGAAAGGAATGAATATTTTAAAATACACTGAGTCATTTAAATACATACACATGTTTGTATATTATAGGAACTTTGGAAAAAATGGAACACCACAAACGGGACTCGAACCAGGGTTCTTCGAATTCTTCGACACAGCCATTTCAACCTGGTTCACTAAGTATTCGTTCCTATTATAAGGAAATTTTTTTTATACACCTTCTGTAAAGCGGAACAAGTTCCCGCAATTGGTTCGCCACGGGACACGTACCGCTGTAAAAACTGTTCAGCAACGTGTTCGGTAAAACCGGCACTCGGAAGAAATTCTTTCGAACAAACGGCGTTCGGATTAACGGATCCCACTGACAGTAGGCTACAGTACATGCATCGCTGATGGCTTTGAGAACCCACATTTTATTACGGAACATTAAATTATTGGTGCATCATTTGGAACAGCTGAATTATAGCCACTTAGCCGTTTCATTGTTCTCCTAGGTTTGAAATTGTACAATCGGAAAGACCCCTCGTTGAACGACCGCTGGAACCTGATATCCATGAAATTTGGTTTCGACAAATCAGAGCGGAATTGTAATAAAACGGGACGATGTCAGTCCTCGAAATGAAAAATGGTGGTCACGGTATGAAATTAATTATTTCCCCCGTTTTCATTCCGTGCAACTAACAATAAGTCCCGGGAGTTTTCACAACGATGAAACGGCTCGTTAATTTCGATTATAAAAGTCACGTGTTTCCTGAATCAAGGTGCTTGGCCCCGTGGAGGCACACGTTTCTTGATATACGACTTCTAGGACCGCCGAACCCGGCATTTAATAATCCATGAAGACAACGCGGATGAGAATAAAAATGGCCGGACGGCCGTGATTATCGTGCATCGATCTGTTTTCCGAACCGTTCGACTGCTTCCACGGTAATTCTCTTTATTTTCGGTATCGTGGAACACGGTTTTCGTTGCGCAGGGAAACTTTTTACGTGAACCCGCACGAAGCGATACGCTTGGAAGATAAATTAATTTCCGGACTATCCGATCACGAACACGAAAGGGGTAATTACCATTCGCCGTTTCAGAGACCTTTCACACGGGATACCGAACAATTCATCGATCGAATCTCACAATCTAATCATAGATTTTCTATTCAAAACGTAAACCAAGAACAAAATAGTCTGGTATATAATGATTCTTAAACGATTTTTGATTTCCGTAGAAAGTGACTTTTATTGTCTTCCTACTTTGCATGATAATTGACTATTAATTAGCATTCCTTATAAGCTTCCATTAAACATTCTCTCACGGTTATCAAACTTAAGAACCCGAGATTAAGTTTCACTTTGCATTCATCAGATTTCGTTAAACTTTGATTAACTCGGGATAAAAATTAACTAAGTGTAGTCTGACAGCGCATAGTCTGACCATGGTGGCACTTTCCACTTACGCGGACATGGCTTCCCACACTTTTCTCCTAATTTAGAATCACACAACCACTCCAGAAGTTACGACATTAAATTTTCGTTTGTACTAGTTAACGTTTACTTGCATCTATAAACTAAAATAAATTTGAAAATAAAGTTAAACTGAGCAACCACACAGTAGTTACTATATTATTTCGACTTCATACACGTCAGTATTGGAGCTAACAACATCGCTTAGAGGGAAGCCACTATACTGTCACACAGTGGTCCAAATCAAAATTTAATTCAGCTCAATAATCAAGAATTTTGAAAATTTTAAATTTCGTTCAAATAGAAGTAGATAAACGAACAAAGTTTCATCAATATTAGGGACTTTCTTCGATTATTTACTAACAGTGTTCTCAACATCTTCATGAAAGTTCGATTGTTTCGGAAATTTCCTTTCTATTCTTGACAGAGATTGATGATAAGAAATAGTCTGAGATGAACCATAATGCTCGGAACTCACAAATCGAATGGTAATAACAAATTTCTTTTATCTTCCAAAAAGCTGACATCGACATATTAACCAAAGAAGCTTCATTCCATCATGCATTCATCTCACACCCTTCCTCATCATTAAACTGCGGATTTTCTGAATTTACAGCCTATAGGATTCTGTGAAAATCAATAAAAGACGAAACTTATATCTGACACAAGCTTCTGTTTTGTTCTGAACCTAAGAAGGTACCGAGAAGAGGAAAAAAATTTCTACATTCGTTCTAGTCTTAAGGACCTTTATAAAATATCATTTTTCATAAAAATCCGCAGTCCACTTATCATCAATTTCCCTTAAGAAAAGAATAAAAACTCCTGAAAAATGTAAACTTTAATAAAGACATCGAGAACACTGTTAGGGAATGATGACCTCATCTTTCTCGGATTAAAATTTCGATCAATGGACGGTCAATAGATTTACAATCCTTACCAGAACCATTCTGGGATACTGCCTGGCGGTGACGAAGTGCCCATTGAGGTCGATGACCAATAGGGTACGATCTCTCATCCAGCCAGACTTCAGGCCAAGTTTCACGCACTCCATGGTGTTCATGCGTACAGGACCCAGCGATTTCACCGGATACGCGATCAGGTTGCTCAGCTCTCCGACCTTCCGCCATCGCGAGGGCGGCCGATCCTTCTGGCCTTTGGTCCACCACCACCACAAGAAGACGACCACCGTCCCGGCGCCGACCACGACTGCCGAGACGTACGTCAGCCGCGTTCTGTCTGCTCGTGAAACATCCACCGATTAATTCTCAACGGTTAACTCTTCGAAGCACAGGATTTTACAATAAATAAATACCTAGTTGCACATACATATTTTTGTATGAAATGTGTCAAAATATTATTCTACTTGAATTATGTTTTATTTTTAGTTATTCCACGATTTAAAGGTGGTAGGAATAACGTCTCACTATGCGAATTGGCTATAAAAAAAAGGTGGGACTTTTTTCATACCACCGTGCCTCAAAGAGTTAAGTGGCCATCCGCAGGACCACGGTCCGCTGCGGAACCATTGACTTGGAATTACGATCGTACGTCGAGATGAAAACTACCAGCATCGATATGGCTAATGCGAGCATGCGTTGTTGGTTGGAACTGACGAGCTTATGGGATTTATGGAAGAATTTTTAGGAATTTCGATGCTTCACGCTGAGAACTACCTTACTTGATGGCTGTGAAATGAATGCTGAAGTAATTTGTAGGTATGGGAAGCTACTGTATGGCGAAATATTTTCTCGATAGGGATTCTAATGTTCTGTGGATGCTTTAAGTTGACATTGTATCGATTCCTCGTTTAATATGATTTCTCTAATTATGTGAGAGATTCTTTTGTAAGTTAAATTAATTTGCAACTTAACTGTAACTGGATTGTGGGTTTCTGTAGATTAGTTTGGTAGTCAGATAGCAAAACGTGATATCTGTGATGTCCTTAATTTTACAGTACGGCAATTTTAATGTTTGTTCAGCTGTGAGAAATTACAAAGTTGCTGAAAGTATAATTTATTTATTAGTGGTTGTCAATTCAAGTTCCGTCAATTGATTTATGTTCGTTCTTAAATAATCTATCCTTCATTTTCCCAATTTAATTTTCCCCACGGTGTAACAATGACATAATGGTGAAAAATTAATACAATGAAGCGATAAATAGTTAATTTGCAAATTCTTTAAAATCAAAGTCACGGAGCCTCAGATAAATTTACCGACATATGCCAGAATATCATAATTTCTTCCGAAAAAGGGGGAAAAGTGACACTGAATGGATGCGGTTTAAACATCTCAGGATATAATCGCATTTTGCTATCTGATTTTATAAAATCAGGAATTACAGAGAATTTATTTCTTCTATCACGGCCATCATTATCGTGCACACAAATTAAAAGCATTTCTTCAAACCCACGAAGTTCTCCCATTTCATTATGCTCCGAGCATCCACGTGTACTCCAAATGTATACGATTCGCAGTCGAATGAAAACCAACGCCGTTGCATTCCACAGAATGCTTAATAACTCCTCGCGATTCTTATTTTAGCCCCGTGGAAACATGAATATCTCTTCGATGCGTGAAAGAGTGACGACTACAGTGTAACCGAGGCAACCTTTTCAAATGCGAAATCTTCGGTAGCTGCTGTACATCTTATCGTTCTTGCAATTACAAATTGTCTTCCATGAGTTCCTCCCCGGTGCTGTTACGCGCGGTTTTTCAAAGACGTCATCGGACGAACGCGCGCAAACAAGAGTTCCGCCGATCTGCAATGCAAATCTACGACCAGAAGCGGCCGGCCAGGAGGAACAGAGACAAAAGGAGACCCCCGACGTGTGTTCCTTGTTCCTGAACGTTGCACACCAGGCTTTCGTCACTACCTAAACCCGTGGCAACCAGAGCGTGAAGCTTTTTTTGCGCCTGTGTTACTCGGATCTATCGCTGGCTAAGCGAATGGACATTCAACGCGACCGTAATGACGCTTGTCTAGGCGACTCGTGATATCTGCGTCGAAAATGCAGAATCATTCCCGAAGACGCGTCACTTCGTACTCTAGACGATTGTTACACTTACTGACAGCAGACTCAGCATTTTAACACTAACCGTACAGAGACTTTTATATACCTATTTGTACCCTATATGTATAGGCGGTCGGTACGGTTAGTGTTAAAAGTTACCTCACAAAGGGACTTCGGTACTCTGGAAATTCTGATTTTTTTTTTATCTCGGAAGGTTTATAGTGGACTTTAATAGAAGCATCGGGCACTTTGACGTTTTCGCTTGACATTCAGTTCCTTGGGGTGAAGCCACCCTTTAAAGGTTAATGTGTCTTCTTTACTTTCCTTGTATATTTTGAAAACTATAGTAGACATAAAAGAATTGTTAGAATGAAAATTTAATGGGTTTTTAGGATGTATAAACGTGTGCGATAAAATTGTTAAAAAATTGTTTTTAAATAAATAAGTAAGTGAACAAACGAATTTTTAAAAATTGTATTACGCACTTTTATAGAGCAGGAACCATTGAATTTCCATCGTAACAGTTTTTTTATATCTAGCAGGACCTACTTCGCACATGCGTATTTCTGTTTGCCGAATTCCTTATCGACTCTGACAAACATGCGATTCGATAACGCCTCTCGAAGAAAAAATCTGAACCAGTTCAATCTGGGGATCTAGCGGGTCAATGTTAATTGCTTGTTCACGTTAAATTCAACGATTTAGTACACGTTCATTCGGATTGCGCCTAATCTTGAACAAAACATTGGATCGGAAACATTGATATACTTTTAAGAGTGTTTACAAAAAGCATGTGTACATTAACTATTTCCTAAAAAGAACTAGATAGAGACCTTGTGCACACATTGTACTTTAAACTTTTCATGAAATCCGATAACATTGATGAACTCTCAGTTTTCTTAATACATCAGAACTCACGCTCTCTTTTTTAAAGGTAAAGAACACTCATACAATAATTTATCCCATGTTTTCATATATTATTCATGATTGCTTATCGATCACTGCATTACGTAATGGTTAAAATCTTTTCAGTGAGGCAGTTAAAGAAAATGAAAAAAAAAAAACAGGTCATACGAGCTACTGTCGTATGAAATGCAAAAGTTGTAAATAGAAGAAGGCAACACGCCGAGGAAAAATGGAATCACTACTAACTTATTCGACGTATTCTAAATATAACTCAGCTACCGTGATAATGAACTGATTATTATTGAAACGAATTAGAAAAAATGTTCACGGTACAAATGCCGGTGGATTAAGAATGAGAGTTTCACGCACTGGGTATTTATGTAGACTTCAGTCGAGCGTTGCTCTATTTCCAAGACATCGACGATACGATCGCCAACGGTATCGAAACGGTTTTATCGAATCGCACGGAAGTCCCGGTTGGTTATCGACGAACCAGATAGGGACGAAATAGTGTTATTACCGATAATTGAAACTGGAAACGACGTTCTTTCATCTTGCTAGAACTCGGAGCGACCATAATATAACGGAATACGGCATAACATGACGAGGCAGCTTGCACAATTTGTTCGTGCTAAAGTGTCCCATATCGATAATACTGTCGCGGGAAAGTAGGTGTAAGAAGTCTGTGTGCAGTTTCGGAAACGTGCATAGAATAGTGCATTTTTTTCCTTTTTCCCGTGACACATGCCTCTAGTTTCCCCAGCGTCTACTTATCCAGTGGATATCTGCAACATCTTCTAATTAAATTTTGAACTTTGGAGAGTAACTATGTAATAGAAACATATAGCACTCACACATTGATAAGCTAAGGTCAAACTAACTCGGGCAATTCGATGTATCCCGATATTTACAAATAACAGTAGAACGACGGTTATTCGAATATCAATTGTGAATATTTTTTGCAATGAATTATGCAACGCTTTGATTGGTCAATGCAATGTGCACAACTTGAAGATTCAATTGTGATAACATTCAGAGATGGTTAGAGTACGTAAAGGTAATCCAAGATATGAAATTATGGACCTATACAACATTCTTTCATTTACTTTGGTTGACGAAAATATTACCATCTTTATGCTAAATAGTACCATTTTTATTGCCATACGATCTTCTGTGGAATAAATCCATCTTTCGAAATTGGATTCGTACCTAACCAAGACACATGAAACTTTGGTCTCCTGGACCAATTGTTCGTTCCACTAATCGACGTTTTACTGTAGCATAATTTCTGTTCTACCAATGACACAAAGCATAATATATTTTTGAATATTCTCCTATATTCGAAATAACAATCTAATTAGTTACTATTTGAATATTAACATGTCCTATATCACAACCTAATGGATATGGATTTCTGTGGTTCGAATGATTCACTTCTTCACTGTCCCTAAATATTAAACATCCTGGTAAACGTCACCCTACGCGGTGACGAATAACCAGAAGGTGCAGCGTTCCATTCGCTATCGATTTACTTTTTCCGTCGTGCATGTCGCGAAAAGAAGGGAAATCGTTCCTGGGAACGGTCCGATGAGACACGTACCCTTCGCGCGGAATCAATAACACCACGGGCGTTGCTCTCTGCCACCCGTGAACAACCATGCGAATGATTCTAATGAGGATGCTGAAACGCGACTAGGTTCGCGTCAATTAAGCTCTCTGTACGAATTACATCATCGTTCACCGAACTTCATGAAATTGCCGTCGGAGATAAAGCTTACCGCAACGTAATATCGGTCACTGAACACAGATACGCACGGCTCGATAACCGAATATTAAATTCAAACTCAAAGAAAAAAAGCGAGGAACGCACAGTCGCGGGGACGTTCGACGAAGAAACACGTTTCTCCGGGGAGAAGGCGGTATATACGCGAGAAGTAACGCGAGTTTTCCGTTTAGTTGACCCGCGTGCACCGGGCCACATGTCGCGATACAGTGACTTTTTGCTAGCGACCGGTTTGCAAAGTAAGAAAAAGACTAGAAAGAAGCGTATCCTTGAACATTGAATTCTGCTCGTGAAGTCAAGTTACAATTGACAGAAATGTATACGATAAACCAGACACGATTAAGTCATAACCGTTCCCAGTTCGACCTTCATCGATGAATTTCGCATGACGACGAATCAGCGCGAGATGAGATTAATAATAGCCGAAGAAAAAGTTCAACGGTCTACAGATGCGGCACCATATGTATCGCGACGGACGAACTGGATATAAAGTATGGAAAGCTGTATATTTACCCAGAACCATCGTGCAAGGCCGCCGTAATCACGGACAAGCGAATCGAACTGTTGTGTGTCTGCCGGTAGACGACGAACTGCCGCTAATATGGGTTTCCAGGGAGCACGCGACCGCGTCTCTTCCTCGCGACGAAGACACCGTTATGTATACACGCTTACGTTCTGCTACCTCCCTTCCCCATTGTAGTATGAGCAGTCGGTGCACTCACGGCGGCACTGCCACGTGTGAGGAGCCATCGAACTGCATCCAACTACGAAACCCTGATAATTGCTATCTACCTACACGCTATAGTGCCATTAGGACATGCGCATCTTGGATGAATTACCCGAGCAACGCGCCCATTCGAGAGACCCGAACGAATCCGCTCCCCCACGAGGCTGACTCTCGTTTTGGAGTCAGGCCTGCCCGCGACATTGGAACGACGAAAACAAAGCGACTAATCTCACGACGCTGTGAAACCATTCACTTTTTATTGAAAGGAATTCTGCTTTTGTTTTCTTCCGATATAGTTATATTAAGAGTGAATGCTTTTGTGAGACTGTTTAACCTTCATACTCTGTTGGAGTACATATGAAAAATTTACGAGGAAAGGTGAGTCTGAACAGTGCTCTTGATATTACTTAGCAGATAATTCTTTCAATTTGCTAAACAGACGCGACGTTATTAAACAATACACGAATTTTAAATTGTATCGTTGTAAGAATTCGGAAGAGTAGAAATGGAAAGAGTACTGTAGGAAATATGTTTACAACGGACGTGTGGTTAAAGTCATTCGTTAATATGATGAACAATGATTTGCTGGAGAGTGAAAAAATAATAATAAATATTATTGTTTAGCTGGCAATAGCATAGTAATTAAATTTGAAAGATTGAAGGACTTCCGCTATTGACTTCCGCTATTCCAAGGGTTACGGCATTGAATAGGATTTGGAGAACACAATGTATTATTATGTAAAAGTTGTGATAGAATTTTCAGAATGTTTAAACTTTGTGGTTACTACAGACTACGTTTATTTATAGAAAGAAAAAATGAAATGAAACTGAACGTAGAAAATACGAAATGCACGAATTCGTTCTTTTGAAAAACCCGCCACGAGTACTACGCATGTTCCCACTGGGGAACCACCGACGTTGGTAGTAATCAACTGTCATACACCAGTGATAGACGTAGAAGTTGTTGGTACTAGGGGAGGTGTTTTGGTTCCTTTAAATTGTCTTTTATTCATATGACAGTGCGTTGGTTGATCGTTTGGTTCACAGATGCAACTTTCTAAAGGAAAACAACGTTGATTATAAAAAACGCGGGCAGTTTCGACAAAAAGTGTTGATTACTTCGTTCGCGTCCCCTGATTTCGTTAAGGTAAGTCACCAAAACTGATTATTGTCTACTCCAACGAATTCCAATACTCATTTTTTCCTGACGATCGTTTTTCTTATTCAATTCAATAACGTCTTCCAAGCATAAACAATAAATTCTTGAAGAACTGTCATCTTTTTGAGGTTAGAAACTATGACGTTTTATGAATCAAACTGTGAAAGTGACTAGACTCTATATAGTCTCTGAGTGCTTTGTTTAGACGATCGATGTTCGTTTTGTTATTCGTCATTTTAATAATTTTTTTCGTACTATTCCCACATCAGTGTACCTATACCTTGAGAAAATGTCTTATTTTCAGTGTTACTCACCATGATAACAGATAATATAATCAAGTTACAAACAGAATTTTATCAATGGATGGTAGATTCTAGTATATATATTTCTTTAGTGCAATACAAATACAAATTGAGGACATTAATTTGTTTCTATTACAGCCTTCGCTATGCCAATTTTGTATAGTGTTGTGGCTCGCGGGCCAATTGTGCTTGCAAAATATGCTGCCTGTGATGGAAACATGGAAGAAGTCACAGAAAAGATACTGGCTATGATTCCTCCGCAAAATGATAAGTTGACATATACTCAGGGGCCTTATCTGTTTCATTATATCTGCGAAGATAATATTATCTACATGTGCATCACAAATGATGTAAGTAATCAGGAGAATCTAAGATTACTTGTCAGATTCAAAATACAATGTCTTGATTTTTCAGGAGTTTGAAAAATCCAGAGCATTCCTATACCTCTCGGAAATCAAAAGAAGATTTATGGCTGTGTACGGCCAAGGAGCACATACTGCGATAGCATATGCAATGAACTCAGACTTTGCTAGAGTTTTAGACAATGAAATGGTAAAAATATAATCTTTGCATATTCCGAAGCATTCATCTTCTATATCCTTGAGCAAAAATATTCTCTGTTTAGAAATATTACAGTGAGGCGAATAAGGAGATCGATGTATTATCCAAAGTTCATGGTGAATTGCATGAACTGAAAGACATAATGGTACAGAACATTGATAATGTGGCCATGCGCGGAGAACGATTAGAACTACTCATAAATAAAACGGACAATCTAACTGCTAGTGTAAGTACGATTGTATTGCCATCCTCGATAAAAAGTACAAAGGAGAGCGGTTATTCTCACCTATTTTTTTTAGTCGATTTCGTTTAGAAAAACCAGCAGAAACTTAGCGCGCTCATTGTTCTGGAAAAACGTTAAAATCTATGTGATAATGGGCGCTATTCTTATTGTAAGTAGGTGACTTCATCGTCTTCGATACAACTTACTGTACTAAACCCTATTAAATGCAATTGACTTTAAATCTGGCAGGTTGTCCTGTACGTTATTGTGTCGATATCTTGTGGAGGTCTGGCCTGGCCAAAATGTGTTGGGAATTAATGGACATACATAACATTAAGACATGTAATCCGTTTCCCGAAATATGATGGAAATTCCTCTCGCTACAATGTATTGGTCGTTTGGTACGGGGAGGAATAATTTGCGAGGAATCTGAGGAGAGCACGGTGAAAATTCAAATTCTTGGTTCACTCTGTACATAAGAAACTGATAATGTTCGATCCTGCGATAAGTATGTAGACAAACATTGAGTACCGTTAGGAACATTATATATAGATATAAATATGTCTAACGCTTATATTATTTTTACTATATTACCAAAAAAGATGTCGATATCGTTTATATGCTCGAAGCGATGATTGCAACTTCAACATCGCCTATGTATATTGTACTATATAAATGCGTTCTACGAACGAATAAAAACGATTCTAATACACAACTTTTCAGTCAATTCATTATGAACTTCCGGCAACCCTCGCGAGTGCAACAAGTGAAGGTCACGACATCGTATTCTTTATCCCTCGCCAAAGTTTTTGTTACCCGGAGAATCGTCGTATTGTTGGGCGTGGCGCTTCCATTTTCAATCGAGTCAGAATCACCCCAGAAATTTACCGAGCACCCGTCTCTTCCGGACCATTAAGTGCATGAGATTTTTTCCAGGCGGAAGCGTACGATACATAGGGCGCGCAATGTTCTTTTCGTAGTAACGGCGGGCGCATGCTCCGATGTATTTTTCATTTCTCCAATAGCCTGTGACTAGAGGCAACGAAACCCTGGGCAGACTAAATTCAAATGATTGTACAGTGTAATTTATGACATTAAATATATTAAATATTTTCCATCTAATTAATTGTACCAGGAAAGTGAACAACAACCGAAATGTAGAGTTCCAGGAAAACGAGTATACATTCGATACAAATGATTCCGTACATTCGTGAGAAAATTCTAGCATCGGAAAAGGATTTTTCTACATGTGGATTTCGAAATATTTACTAGAAAGTGAAGACACTGTTTTTAAAGGTTTATTCCTTCGTGAGTGATGAAAGTCGACATAAAATCTAACCTTTTTTTTGAAGGTCCCAAATTAACGAAAATACATAATTGTTTCTTTCGATACAAACTTATATTCATAATAGTAGAAAGCTATATGTATAACATTCAATTCGAAAGTCTTCTCAGGTTCTGTATTCAAGATGAAAGGAATAACAAACATATCCTCCTCCACGCTCCAATCTTACAAGAAACCATTCAGAGACAAATAAAACCACCCCTAGTTATCGAATGCCTTCAGTAGCATTATGACGAGTCGTAAACACGGGGAACAGCGGTTGATACGGTCCTGGTCTCGAACCGGCGTCGACAGAACCGGCGCGCGGGACGGGTGGCGGCGGCGGCGGCATATCGCAGGCGCTGTCGTCGCGACGCCCGGGCCATCGCAGCAGCCCGGCGGCACTGGCAGGATGTCGATGGCTCGCGTGGCGCGCCCTTCGGGGGGTGCCAAAGTGACTATTCCGTTGGCTAGCCGCGATTGATCGCGCCTCGTCGTCCCTGAACCCGCTTCGCAGAAAACCACTTTCCCATTGGCAAGGTCGTCGCTCAACAAGTTCCGTGGCCGTGTGTGGGCGGGCCGGCCGGCGATCGGGGGCGACCGCGAGATTAATCGAAAGAGGAGGAACGAACGTAACCAAACCACCCTACGGGACGGCGAGAGTTGTTCGCACGCGTGATAAACCAACGATAGAAACAAACAAACAAAAAAGAAAAAAAAAACAAAAAAACAATTACGAGCGCGACGGAGTGAATTGGGTACTGTCTCTCTCTCTCTCTTCCGAGCACGCGCGCGTCCGTGCACTCGCCCGTTGCAGCCCTGTGTGTGGCCCTGGTGGTGGGTGGATGCGCTCGCGAGGGTCAACGGCGCGAGGTGATTACTTGTGGTGCGGTGGTCGGTGCGTGGCACCCACGTTGCTGACGACTTGTGCGTGTGTTGTTTACCGAGGGGGGCGCCGTTCCGTGTAGTGGGTGGTTTCTCGTGCGGTGGTTGGAGGACCGTTTTCGCGGCCGGGCATGGAACCGCGGAGGTTCCGGATACCGGAGACGAGGTGACCGGGGCCCCGGTTATCGCTTTGACTCTCGCCGATCGGATGTCCGCGCGGGAGGGCAGCAGAGGTACTCTACGTGCCGTGTGGATGAAAGTGAAAACGAATTGGCCCGCGAACATGGGGGGATGAGCCGTGGATACGCTACGTGGAGAACGTACGCCCCGCCGCCGGTGCGAGATTCAGACCCCGTAAGTGGATTACCCCATTGTGGTCCGTCCGTTGCTGTTTGCCTCTTACCCGATTGTATCTTCTTTCCTGTATTTCTTCCCTGTTTCGAATTCCGTTCGCGACGAACGACGTGTCGGTGGGATTAATTTGAAATTGCTCAGAGTTGGAGAGCTCGAAGGTTCGTAGAATTGTATTAATATGAATTGTTTGTATTCATTTTGTTACGATGAAATGAGGGGTCTAGTGCAGGAGGGAGCTATGCCCATGGAATGTTGAAAAATTAGATTTGTCTAGATATTATCCCTTGCGATCGTAGTATAGTATGATGTACACTGCGTTTTATGAAAGCCTGTTGTGGTATAGTTTCCTGTTGCACTGGACCCCTAAAATGTGACGTAGAAAGTATCGTGACAAAGCTCGCTTCCGTGTTTGTATCCCGATACGTAGATCGTGTTCCCCTAATTCTCGAGCTAATTATACTTTCCTCGATGGTTCCTATTGCGATAACAGGGTTCACGATTAGCTGTACCCACGGAGCAGTGTTTCGTGTCGCGGTCACAGATATAGTATTAATATATCGACGTAAAAAGCCAATGAACCGAGCATGAACTTCGGATGGAAATGCCCTGAGTTTTCCGGCACGCGATACAACTGACGGAAAATCGTTGCTGCGGATCTCTGGGAAAAGCGCGACTATATCACATAGCACCGGAAGATTGCACTCGGTATATCACCTTGGTGTAGAATCGGCGTATCGATTTGGGGATGCGTCCTTTAAATTATCGGAAACAGTACATACGGCTATAGATATCTATTCAAATAGCAGAATTGCGTGGAGACAGCGTATCTTCTCGACTGGAAATATGTATCGTGTTGGTAGAATATGTAATATCTTATCTTTATTACTGCATTTATTATTGCAATTTGGACGCTGGTGCGTGGGTCCACTTTGACTCAAATTTTTAAGATCTCTCTTGAATGATTCTCTTGAGTTTACATTTTTTTATGTCATTATCTGTCAGTCTCGTGGAGTATGTTCTAAAATAGATATTCAGGAAGATCGCTTTAGCAACTAATTGGATATGAAAATTCAGGATACTAACGATAAATACATTTGCATGGCATAATAACCACTTCCAGTGACATATAATGAAAATCCCACGTATACCATGCAGCCAATTTTCACGGTTCCATTGTGATTGACGTTCTCGAAACATATTCAAGCTATTTTCAACATCAGCATATGGAAGCAATAACAACGTATAATTGTCCAAATTCACAATCGTATAATCTGATCAGCGAAACCAGGAGTTGTACAGAAATTTATTTCCTCCATTGAGAGTTTTATTTTACCTAAGTATGTCCACAAACAACTTCAATAATTCGATAGGTATTAAAGTATAATTCCATGTGGATAATTGTATTTTATGAGAATAATTCAAATACTGCAACAACATCGAAGAGCATATTGGGTACACTCGTTGCATCTTTAAAGACGTAAAAAAAGGGACCAAGTAATCGTGGGCAAACGAGAAAGGGAACGAACCCACGAAATATTTTCTACTTCACTCGACTGGTCGAAGGATAGAAGACTTCTTACCCTCTACATTATCTCCCCCACGGCCCGTAATATTACCGTAACGTGCACGGGGCGCCGTTTGATGGAGAAATATTCGATGCCACGTACGCGAGCCATAAAACGTCCCGTGGAACGGGAGGGTCCGACGGCAGTGTGGCGTTCTGAACGTTCCCGAACAGGAAGAATGCTCATTGACGTTCGGGTCTCCGAGGTCTTGGGCGAAGTGACGTCTCATTGGTCCGTGGCTAGATCGCTCGCTCGAAAGACAAATGTTCTCGGAAGCCTTCAACGCCCCTGGGGATCCCGGACCCCTCGAATTTTATGCAAAATATTCGGTAACTTCCTGCAGAACGCGCTAATTCTCGTGTAGCTCGCCTTCGGTTCCAGCTTATTTCGGTAATTGCTTCTTGCTTTATTTATTGGGACAACTTATGGACCTCCGAATTATATCTGGTAGTTCAGAAATTAAATAATAAACCGCGTGCTAGCTTATCAGAATGTAAGTTTCTGAAAACAGAAATTACATAGGAAGTTATTTCTTGAATAAATAGAAAATTATTACTCCGTGTTAAAATTAACGTTGTTCAACGAGTCCTAAAATAATGGAACTAAACGTGGTTTTATTGTGTTAATTGAAGGTTGCTGAACACGATGCTGGTTTTAGTTTTTCACTACATGTCACATTTCCTCCAGTTTATGCGTGCAATTGAATAGGAATTGGCTGGCGCGTCTGTTCATTGCATTCTGTTTCTACTACCAAAAATACACGCGTTTCAGATTAATTTTCAAAGTCGATTTTCTCGACAACGAAGTTTCAAGTGAAATCATTTTACTTGTATATTTTCGACTTATTTTTTTAATAATTTCAAAAGTTTCTAAATATAATATACAGATAGAGGCACAGTAGTAGCGTGTCGTCCGAAACAATCACTTATATGGTTGGTCACGAAGTTATACTCGCTGATTTTTCTGACTTAGCTGAATTGTTTACGGGATTAACGACTTGTGAATGTTAAGGGAGAATCCACCCTTTTTATCCAAAGCGTCCCTTTCACTCATTCGCTTGTAACTCACGAACTATAAAAGATATCGAAAAAATTGTAGACAAATTTGACATCGTTTATAATTGTCCATATGTCGGTCAAAAGGATGTTTAACAAAATTATTTTTTTTGAAAATTGTTGAAAATAATTTTTTAAAACCCTGTTTCCTATCGACATATGGACAATTAGAAACAATACAAAATTTATCTAAATGTGTTATGGATATTTTTTATCATTTATGAGTTAGAAGCGAATAAGTAAAAGGGGCGCTACAGATAAAAAGGGTGGTTTCTCCATTACTGTCTAAAACTAGCACCAAGTGAGACAAACTTCTTAGGTTGGTCTCACAAACAACCGAGCAAAATTATAAAAAATGTATCCCCTCACGAGCATTTATTTTTATCGGAAATCCACCACAGCGATGCGTAAATATCGCCTTCGAGCAACCGATTACGCCCGTTAAAAGCGTCCAAAGAGTCAACCCCAATAAACCAAAAAAGAGAAACTTCGGAAATTGAATCGGTTAGGTCCCAGACAACCTAATAGACTACTCCAATTTAGGGATCCAATAATGGTCTTCGGAGACAGCTCATGTTCAGCCAAAGGGAGGATCGAGGCCTCGTGCATACCGAAACCCTGTATCCTGTCGAGGGAAACATTGTCTCAACAACCAGTCTCGCGACGTAATAGATCCGATGCAAGCTCACTTTTAGACGGAATATCTTGTTACTGAGTCAACGAGAAGCTCTAAGACCCGCCACCCCCGGAAGACTCCGAAACAGCGGAACTAAGCCGTTAAGTACATAAGTCCCGTCTTCGCGAAAGACGTCGCGAGTCTCTCCTCTCCAGCGTCGTCGATCGTCTCGTCTCCCGAATCGACGGGGTTTAATTAAATCGCGGGGGGTAACTGGCTCGTTCGCGCGAACGAGATTTTTTTCTTCCCCATGTTCGATCCCCGCGGGGTTGGCGGGGCGAACCGCGAGGCGAAACCTGGCTGAGAGACGTCTGCCACTCTTGGTTTTAATTAAAGTCACCCGGTCGAGGTGAGTCGCGGCTGCGGTAATTAACTCGAAGACAAACAGGCTGCACGATTGAATTTCCTAGGTTTTGTAATTAGTTTCGACGTAACGCGGTCATGTCTCCGTTCGATAATCATGCCCGTTGGCTTTTGTACGCGCGATGAACGGATAGAAGAGACGGTCTGACGTGTGCCGTTGGCGGTGAAACGGGAAGTCATAAATGGGGAAGGAAAAGGAGATGATGGTTGGTAAAAATAAAACCACTGTTTTAGTATTGGGATTGTATCGCGATGAAATATATCTTTTTTTTTGGGATTTTGCTGTTATAGTTTTTAGTCTTTACTTGGATTGTTATACTACTGGTAATTGGGCAGAGTGTTTACTTTGTCTTGACTATGACAGAAAATACACTGCGTGGCATAATTATAAAACTACACTAAAGTTTTCAATTCTGGTGTATTGTTGTTAAAATAAAAAGGAACCAAGTATGTCTGAAATCGTGTTGAGAAATAATGTTTTCTCCAGAGAAGGATAGATTATATTCGCTAGAAAAAATGGTTCGTTTTTATTTTAACCACAATAAATGAGAATTGCAAATTTGTGGGTGGTTTTATAGCTATGCCACACAGTGCATAATGTGGGCTAGGACTGGTGGTAGAACCCTACAGAAGGTTGTTCTACGTTAACACGTTGACTGCCACAGTGAAAAAGGCCGTACGTAGCCAGACATACTTCATTTCGTTTTTTAAGTCATAAATCGTCAAAAATATAAATTATGCGTTTAGTTAATAAAAGCTGTTGGATGTGTTTTAAATTATATGGTGATATTAATTGTGCGGAAAAATTTTTTGACAGTATTTAAACAATCCAGCCGCCTTGAAAAGTAGATCTATCTTTTTCGACCATAAATATCGGTAAAGATGCTCTTGACGATAATTAAAAATGATTCGAAGCGACTTATTCCAAATACACGTAAATACAATCTGTTTTATACTTCAAGAGGTATTACGATAAGAAAATATTCAGTTATCTCCAAGGAAGTAGACACGAAAAAAAAGTTATTAAAAGATAAAGATGTATACAAACGATGAATTAACTTATCTTCATTTGTTAACAAGTTAAAAGTCTTCTCATTTGACTGGCACTTCTGCCGCTGCGCGAATGAAGTACCGCCATAAGATGCTTATTTTGATTGTTGGGTCAAATGGGTGAAGAGAAGAATCAGAGAGAAGGGTACTTAAACAGTACTCTGACGAAGCACCCTGTTATGAACTGGTTTCGTTGATCAGTGCTTAAGGAACTTACAAAATGCCACTCGCTGTTGCATATCGAGCCCTGTGATTCCCGTGGAGAAATAATAAAACAGTTTCCCCCTAAAATTAGCTACCAAAATTACAGTAAGACCTCGTAATCGTGGCATAATTGCAATCTGGTAAAAACCGAAAATTACTAAATACACTCAACCCTTTTATAACACGATGCAAAAATTGCAACAACCTTAATATAACACGATATTCTTACAATACGGTTTCCATATT